>NC_084618.1:30980301-31037801 GCF_033978795.1 Nerophis ophidion | reverse complement strand
AGAAAAAAATAAAAAGAATATCAAAGGAATTTGGAATATTCTGAACAAGGTAATAGGAAGAACATTGGGGCCTACAAACCCACCAAGCTATTTTATCAATGAGGATAATAAGATGATAACAAATATGAAGGAAGTGGCAAATGGATTCAATTCTTTTTGTGTGACTGTTGGACCCAAATTGGCAAAGAGTATTGGAGAACATAAAGATATACAGAGTGGATGGAGAGGAGTTTTTTGCAGGGTTGGTGCACTAATTGTAAGCATATCTTGTGTTTTTATGTTGATTTAATAAAAATATGAAATAAAAAAATAAATAAAATAAAAATAAAAAAAATTATTAAAAATAATTAAAAATTATTCTGAGACCGGTACCAATCGAGCCCGGTGGTTGGGGACCACTGGTATAGATCATTCTATATTATTGTCCAAGTTGCATTCATTTGGTGTTAGAGGAGTAGTATTAGACTGGCTAAGAAGTTATTAAATAATAGACAACAGTTTGTGGATTTTGTGGGTAATACAGCTTAACAAATGAGGATTGTATGTGGAATTCCACATGGTTCGGTTTCCGGACAAAAATTGTTTATTTTATATATTAATGATATGTGTGAGGTATCAACGTTATTGAAATATGTATTTTTTTGCGGACAACACCAACTTTTATAGTTTGGGACATGACTTAAAAGCGTTATCAAACATTATTGAACAGGAAATGATTAAACTTAAGAGATGGTTTGATGTCAATAAATTAACATTAAATGTAAGAAAAATAACGTTTATAATTTTTTGTAAGAGGAAAAGGGAGGAAATGGTCAAACTGTCAATAGATGGAATTGATATTGATAGGGTTTCTGAACTTACATTTTTAGGAGTGATACTGGATGACACGGACATCTCATTTTGCATATGTACGGAAAAAGATGTCTAAGAGTATTTTTATATTAAACAAGGTAAAATATGTGTTAGATTATAGGACAATGCGTATATTGTATTGTGCACTTGTGTTTTTAGTGTGTTTTTTGTTTGTTTTCATTATAATTGGATGTATTTGTTGGTTTGTATGATATCCATTAAGTAAGACTATACTGTATCAGTCTTCGATATCATATCTATCATTTCATATATATCAGTCTTTGATATAATATTTATCAAATTATTATATATATAATCCTATAATACATATATATCATTATATATCATATTTAAAATTATGCGATATCATATATATCAGTCGTTCATATCATACATACCATTCTATAATATCATATATATAATTCTATGACGGACAGACAGACACACAGACGGACAGACAGACAGACAGGCAGACAGACAGACAGATAGACAGACGGATAGACAGATAGATATATAGATACATGGATAGAAAGATAGATAGATAGATAGATAGATAGATAGATAGATAGATGGATAGAACTTTATTGATTCCTTAATGGGAGTTCCCTGACGAAAATGTAAAATATGTTATATATATATATATATATATATATATATATATATATATATATATATATATATATATATATATATATATATATATATGTATATATATATATATAAGATAATATTATATATCAGTCGTTCATATCATATATATCATTCTATAATATCATTTATATATCATTCTATAATACTATATATGTCAGTCTTTGATATCATATATATCATTCTATAATATCATGTATATAATTCTATATCAGATGTAATTTTATAATATCATATGTATCAGTCTTTGATATAAAACAAACAACATGTTTACTTGACCCACTTCCTGGGAAAATGATCAAGGAGCTCTTTGTATTATTAGGTCCATCAGTGCTAAATATTATAAACTTATCACTTTCCTCGGGCACAGTTCCCCTAGCATTCAAAAAAGTGGTTATTCGTCCTCTTCTTAAAAGACCTAACCTCGATCCTGACCTCATGGTAAACTACCGACCGGTGTCTCACCTTCCCTTTATTTCAAAAATCCTCGAAAAAATTGTTGCGGAGCAGTTAAATGAACACTTAGCGTCTAACAATCTATGTGAAACCTTTCAATTCCGGTTTCAGGGCAAATCACTCCACGGAGACAGCCCTCGCAAAAATGACTAATGATCTATTGCTAACGATGGATTCTGATTCGTCATCTATGTTGCTGCTCCTCGATCTTAGCGCTGCTTTCGATAGCGTCGATCATAATATTTTATTAGAACGTATCAAAACACGAATTGGTATGTCGGATTTAGCCCTGTCTTGGTTTAACTCTTATCTTACTGATAGGATGCAGTGCGTCTCCCATAACAATGTGACCTCGGACTACGTTAAGGTAACGTGTGGAGTTCCCCAGGGTTCGGTCCTTGGCCCTGTACTCTTCAGCATCTACATGATGCCGCTAGGTGACATCATACGCAAATACAGTGTTAGCTTTCACTGTTATGCTGATGACACCCAACTTTACATGCCCCTAAAGCTGACCAACACGCCGGATTGTAGTCAGCTGGAGGCGTGTCTTAATGAAAGTAAACAATGGGTGTCCGCTAACTTTTTGCAACTCAACGCCAAAAAAACGGAAATGCTGATTATCGGTCCTGCTAGACACCGACCTCTATTTAATAATACAACTCTAACATTTGACGACCAAACAATTAAACAAGGCGACTCGGTAGAGAATTTGGGTGTTATCTTTGACCAAACTCTCTCCTTTGAGTCACACATTAAAAGCGTTACTAAAACGGCCTTTTTTCATCTCCGTATTATCGCTAAAATTCGCTCCATTTTGTCCACTAAAGACGCTGAGATCATTATCCATGCGTTTGTTACGTCTCGCCTCGACTACTGTAACATATTATTTTCGGGTCTCCCCATGTCTAGCATTAAAAGATTACAGTTGGTACAAAATGCGGCTGCTAGACTTTTGACAAGAACAAGAAAGTTTGATCACATTACGCCTGTACTGGCTCACCTGCACTGGCTTCATGTGCACTTAAGATGTGACTTTAAGGTTTTACTACTTACGTATAAAATACTACACGGACTAGCTCCATCTTATCTTGCCGATTGTATTGTACCATATGTCCCGGCAAGAAATCTGCGTTCAAAGGACTCCGGCTTATTAGTGATTCCCAAAGCCCAAAAAAAGTCTGCGGGCTATAGAGCGTTTTCATTTCGGGCTCCAGTACTCTGGAATGCCCTCCCGGTAAAAGTTCGAGATGCCACCTCAGTAGAAGCATTTAAGTCTCACCTTAAAACTCATTTGTATACTCTAGCCTTTAAATAGACTCCCTTTTTAGACCAGTTGATCTGCCGTTTCTTTTCTTTTTCTCCTATGTCCCACTCTCCCTTGTGGAGGGGGTCCGGTCCGATCCGGTGGCCATGTACCGCTCGCCTGTGTATCGGCTGGGGACATCTCTGCGCTGCTGATCCCCCTCTGCTTGGGATGTTTTCCTGCTCGCTCCGCTGTGGACGGGACTCTCGCTGCTGTGTTGGATCCACTTTGGACTGGACTCTTGCGTCTGTGTTGGATCCATTATGGATTGAACTTTCATGGTATCATGTTAGACCCGCTCGACATCCATTGCTTTCCTCCTCTCCAAGGTTCTCATAGTCATCATTGTCACTGACGTCCCACTGGGTGTGAGTTTTCCTTGCCCTTATGTGGGCCTACCGACAATGTTGTAGTGGTTTGTGCAGCCCTTTGAGACACTAGTGATTTAGGGCTATATAAGTAAACATTGATTGATTGATATATATATATATATATATATATATATATATATATATATATATATATAGATATATATATATATATATATATATATACACACACACGCACACACCAGTCTTTGATATCATATATATCAGACTTTGATATCAGATATAAAACATATGTGATATATATATATATATATGTATATCAATATTTGATATATATATATATATATATATACATATACACACATATATATACAACTATATATACACACACATATATATATATATATACACACATATATACATATGTATACACACATACATACATTATATATATATATATATATATATATATATATATATACACACACATATATACACACACGCATGATATCCAAGACTGATTATATATATATATATATATATATATATATATATATATATGTACATATATATACATATATATACACATATATATGTATATATATATACATATATAAATATATGTGTATATGTATATATATATATATATATATATATATATATATGTCTTGGATATCATACATATCACTTTATAATATATATATATATATATATATATATATATATATATATATATATATATATATATATATATACACATCTCATTCTACAATATCATATATACTGTATCATTCTTTGATATCAGATATAGCATTCTATAATACCATATATATCATTATACGATACATGTATCAGATATTTTGGATATCATACATCATTCTATAATATAACATCGTACATATCAGTATCTGACATCATAATTATCATTCTATAGTATTGTATATCCGTCTTTGATATAATTTAGGGCTATATTATGATATATATCAGTCTTTGATAAATATGGTATTATAGAATGATTAAAATGATATCAAAGACTGATATTTATATGTATCAAATACTGGTATATATAATATTATAGACCTAAATGATATCAAAGACTGATACATATAATATATAATGATATATATGAAATCAAATTCTATATATATATGATATACTATAGAATGATATATGATATCAAAGACTCATACAGTATATATATATATATATATATATATATATATATATATATATATATATATATACACATATTTATACATATATACACACACAAACATATATACACACATATACTGTATATACACACACACACACACACATATATACATATATATATATATATATATGTATATATATATATATATATACACACACATATACACTCTGAGCTGAGCTGCCACCTTATTGTGGTAGCGGAGTTTGCGTGTCCCAATGATCCTAGGAGCTATGTTGTCGGGGGCCTTCATTCCCCTGGTAGGGTCTCCCAAGACAATCAGGTCCTAGGTGAGGGATCAGACAAAGAGCCGCTCGAAGACCTTTATGAAGAAGAAAAATCAAGGACCCAGATTTCCCTCGCCCGGACGCGGGTCACCGGGGCGCCGCTCTGGAGCCAGGCCCGGAGTTGGAGCACGATTGCGAGTGCCTGGAGGCCGGCCTGGCATAGCTCAAAGAGGCAACGTGGGTCACCCCTCCAATGGGCTCACCACTCCTGGTGAGCCCATAAAGGTCGGGTGCAGTGTGAGCTGGGCGGAAGCTGAAGGCAGGGCACTTGGCGGTATGATCCTCGGCTACATAAGCTAGCTCTTGGGACGTGGAACGTCACCTCGCTGGGGGGGAAGGAGCCTGAGCTAGTGCGCAAGGTAGAGAAGTTTCGGCTGGACATACTCGGACTCACCTAGACGCTCAGCAAGGGTTCTGGAATCAGTTCTCTCGAGAGGGGCTGGACTCTCTTCCACACTGGCGTTGCACCCAGAGAGAGGTGATGAGCTGGGGGAGCAATTCTTGTTTCCACCCGGCTCAAAGCCTGTAAGTTGGAGTTCAACCCAGTGGACGCGAGGGTAGCTTCCCTCCACCTTCGGGCGGGGGGACGGGTCCTGACTGTTGTTTGTGCTTACGCACCAAACAGCAGTTCAGAGTTCCCACACTCGAGGGAGTACTGGAAAGTGCTCCCCCGGGTGATTCCCTTGTCCTACTAGGGGACTTCAACTTTCCTGTTGGCAACGACAGTGAAACCTGGAGAGGCGTGATTGGGAAGAATGGCCGCCTGGATCTGAACCCGAGTGGTGTTCTGTTATTGGACTTTTGTGCTCATCACAGATTGTCCATAACAGACACCATGTTCAAACATAAGGGTGTCCATATGTGCACTTGGCACCAGGACACCCTAGGCCACAGTTCCATGATCGATTTTGTAGTTGTGTCATTGGATTTGCGGCCTCATGTTTTGGACCCTCGGGTGAAGAGAGGGGCGGAGCCTTCTACCGATCACAATCTGGTGGTGATTTGGCTGCGATGGTGGGGGTGAACGTCGGACGGACCTGGCAGGCCCAAACTCATTGTGAGGGTCTGCTGGGAACGTCTGGCAGAGTCTCCTGTCAGAGAGAGTTTCAATTCCCACCTTCGGAAGAACTTTGAACATTTCACGAGGGAGGTGCTGGACATTGAGTACGAGTGGACCATGTTCCGCACCTCTATTTTTGAGGCTGATGATTGGAGCTGTGGCCCCAAGGTAGTTTGTGCCTGTCGTGGCGGTAATCCTAGAACCCGTTGGTGGACACCGGCGGTGAGGGATGCCGTCAAACTGAAGAAGGAGTCTTATCGGGTTCTTTGGGCTCATATGACTCCGTAGGCAGTGGACAGGTACTGACAGGCCAAGCGGTGTGCAGCTTCAGCGGTTGCGGAGGCAAAAACTCGGACATGGGAGGAGTTTGGGGGAGCCATGGAAAACAACTTCCGGATGGCTTCGAAACGATTCTGGACCACCATCCGCCGCCTCAGGAAGGGACCGTGTATGGTGCGGATGGTGTTCTGCTGACCTCGACTGCGGATGTTGTGGATTGGTGGAAGGAATACTTCGAAGATCTCCTCAATCCCACCATCACGTCATCCTATGAGGATGCAGTGCCTGGGGAATCTGTGGTGGGCTCTCCTATTTCTGGGGATGAGGTTGCCGAGGTAGTTAAAAAGCTCCTCGGTGGCAAGGCCCCGGGGGTGGATGATTTTCGCCCGGAGTTCCTTAAGGCTCTGGATGCTGTGGGGCTGTCTTGGTTGACAAGACTCTGCAGCATCACGTGGACATCGGGGTCGGTACCTCTGGATTGGCAGACCGGGTGGTGGTTCCTCTCTTTAAGAAGGGGAACCGGAGGGTGTGTTCCAACTATCGTGGGATCACACTCCTCAGCCTTCCCGGTAAGGTCTATTCAGGTGTACTGGAGAGGAGGCTATGCCGGATAGTCGAACCTCGGAATCAGGAGGAACAGTGTGGTTTTCGTCCTGATCGTGGAACTGTGGACCAGCTCTATACTCTCGGCAGGGTCCGAGAGTAGAGAGCCCAACCAGTCTACATGTGCTTTGTGGACTTGGAGAAGGCATTCGACCGTGTCCCTCGGGGAGTGCTCAGAGAGTATGGGGTATCGGAGTGTCTGAGTGTGGCGGTTCGCTCCATGTATGATCAGAGATCACTGGGAAGACCCAGGACACGTTGGGAAGACTATGTCTCCCGGCTGGCCTGGGAACGCCTCAGGATCCCCCCTGAAGAGCCGGAAGAAGTGGCTGGGGAGAGGGAAGTTTGGGATTCCCTGCTTCGGCTGCTGCCCCCGCGACCCGACCTCAGATAAGCGTAAGAAGATGGATGGATGGATGGATATATATATATATATATATATATATATATATATATCCATCCATCCATTTTCTACCGCTTATTCCCTTTTGGGGTCGCGGGGTGGCGCTGGCGCCTATCTCAGCTACAATCGGGCGGAAGGCGGGGTACACCCTGGACAAGTCGCCACCTCATCGCAGGGCCAACACAGATAGACAGACAACATTCACACTCACATTCACACACTAGGGCCAATTTAGTGTTGCCAATCAACCTATCCCCAGGTGCATGTCTTTGGAAGTGGGAGGAAGCCGGAGTACCCGGAGGCAACCCACGCATTCACGGGGAGAACATGCAAACTCCACACAGAAAGATCCCGAGCCTGGATTTGAACCAAGGACTGCAGGAACTTCGTATTGTGAGGCAGACGCACTAACCCCTCTTCCACCGTGTATATATATACATATATGTATATATGTATATATACATATAAATATATATATGTAGCTGAGATAGGCGCCAGCGCCCCCCGCGACCCCGAAAGGGAATAAGCGGTAGAAAATGGATGGATGGATGGATAGATAGATAGATAGATAGATAGATAGATAGATAGATAGATAGATAGATAGAGATATATATATATATATATATATATATATATATATATATATTGTATGAGAATCGTATATATCATTCTATCATATATGTATCAGTCTATAATATATATGTCGATAATATCATACATATCAGTCTTTGATATCATATATTTCATTCAATAATACTATATATATATATATATATATATATATATATACATATTCATCAGTCTTTGATTTCATATATACATCAGTCCAATACAGATGTAGTGCAGACACAGGTGTGCCTGTCAGCCCCCTGAAAGTGTGTAGCAGCTTTGCAGAGGGTGTAAGCTTTTTGAAAGGTATATTGTCGATACTTGAAATAGTGAGTTTGACTCTGGAAATGAAGAAGCAGCTAAAAGAATGTTCTGGAGAGGATCTATTCTTGTGCCTTATCTATGTTTGAACGTGAGGAAACGCAAGATGGATGGAGGCACCTCTCACAAGCTCTCACGGTCCATGCAGCGATGATCCACAGCGAGATGGTGAAGACCAGCAGCACGGTCCCAGGACAGATGGTCATGAGGGTCTTCATGACAAAGCGTGTGTTGAAGTTGATCTTGTTGAGCGCTCCGATGCTGCGAGATGAGGCGTCCGTGAAGAGTTTGCTGTGCAGCAGCATGACACGGGCAATCAGGTAGAGGCGCAGGAACATTGGGATGGACAAGATGATGTCCACATCGGCGTCCGTCTTGGACGGCACGTAGGAGTAGGCCAGGCGGGCTGTCCAGGTGAAGGTGTAGTTCCCCGGGATGGGGTGGATGGCACACACCAGGATCTCCAGGCAGATGAAGAACATGCGCTCGTATGTCATGGCAATCCTCCAGTCGTCTGCACCGTTGTCCACCATGAACAACTGTGGACCAGCAGAGACCAGGTTTTGGTGAGACCACATTTAGCATTATAGTCACACATTAAACTATTGGAACTCATGAATAACTGTGGACCAGCAGAGACCAGGTTTTGGTGAGACCGCATGGTCAGCATTATAGTCACACAGTGAACTACAGTAACTAATAAATAACTGTGGACCAGCAGAGACCAGGTTTTGGTGAGACCGCATGGTCAGCATAATTGTCACACAGTAAATTACAGGACTGCGATGAGGTAGCGACTTGTCCAGGGTGTACACCGCCTTCCGCCCGATTGTAGCTGAGAAAGGCGCCAGCGCCCCCCGAGACCCCAAAGGGAATAAGCGGTAGAAAATGGATGGATGAATGGATAAATTACAGGAACTCGTGAATAAATGTGGACCAGCAGAGACCAGGTTTTGGTAAGACCACATGGTCAGCATTATAGTCACACAGTAAACTCCAGGAACTCATGAATAACTGTGGACCAGCAGAGACCAGGTTTTGGTGAGACTGCCTGGTCAGCATTATAGTCACACAGTAAACTACAAGAACTCATAAATAACTGTGCACCAGCAAAGGCCAGGTTTTGGTGGGACCACAAAGTCAGCATTATTGTCACACAGTAGGAACTAATTGAATAACTGTGGACCAGCAGAAACCAGGTTTTGGTGAGACCGCATTTTCAGCATAATTGTCACACAGTAAACTAAGGGCACATGACCTGAGTGATCTCACAGGAGAATAAGGGCACATGACCTGAGTGATCTCACAGGAGATTAAAGTCACATGACCTGACTGATCTCACCGGTGAATAAGGGCACATGACCTGAGTGATCTCACAGGAAAATATTGTCATATTACTTAGTACATTAATATGCAGATAGTGTCATATTACTTAGTAAATTAATTTGCAGATTCTGTCATATTACTTACTATATTCATTTGCAGATAGTGTCATATTAATGTAGACAATGTACATTCATATGCACATTGTGTCATATTACTTAATACATTAATATGCAGATAGTGCCATATGCACATTGTCATGACTGAAGATTTGGCAACTTGCCAGCAACTTTCAATTGAGTCTAATTTGAGATTTCTTATTAGGAGGTAAAAACTAGGTCTAAATGGGATCAGCGACCTAGAGTGTAAATCTTGCAGCGAGACATAAAATTCAAGTGCTGAATAGACTTTTGCCGCCTTCTCACGCAGAATTGGAAGCTGCTTTTCATCTTTTTTCCAGCCAAAGACAAAAAAGGTCACTGAAAAATATGGCGTCAATGTTTTCATTTGCTGGCAGACACGTGCAGGTGACAGTTGTCACATGACGGAAAAGGAAGTACAGAACACCTCATGTAGTTTCATAGAGGGGCCGTCATTTAGTTAGGTTTTTTTTTTTAAATATATTTATACTTATATAAAGTTTATTGTTTTAAACATTTATACTTCTCTTAAGTTTCTTATTTTAAACATTTAAACTTCTGTAAAGTTTATTATTTAAAGCATCATAACTTCTATAAAGTTTATTCTTTTAAACATGTATACTTTTGTTAAGTTTAATCTTTAGAACATTTATACTTCTATAAACTATTCTTTTAAACATTTATACTTCTGTAAAGTTAATTATTTTAAACATTTATACTTCTGTAAAGTGTATTCTTTTAAACAATTTCACTTATGTAAAGTTTAGTCTTTTAAACATTTATACTTCTGTTAAGTTTAATCTTTTGAACATTTATACTTCTGTTAAGTGTATTCTTTTAAACAGGTTTACTTCTGTTAGGTTTATTATTTTAAACATTTATACTTCTGTTAAGTTTATTCTTTTAAACATTTATACTTCAGTTTAATATTTTGAACATTTATACTTCTGTAAAACTTTATTCTTTTAAATATTTATTCTGCTGAAAATTGTATTCTTATAAAAAATATGTTATATTTAATCTTTTGAACATTTATAATTATGTAAACTTTCTTTTTTTTAAACTTAACTTCCATCCATCCATCCATTTCTACCGCTTATTCCCTTTCGGGGTTGCAGGGGGTGCTGGCGCCTATCTCAGCTACAATCGGGCGGAAGGCGGGGTACACCCTGGACAAGTCGCCACCTCATCGCAGTTAAGTTTATTCTTTTAAATAGTTATACTTCTGTTAAGTTTATTCTTTTAAACAGGTTTACTTCTGTTAAGTTTATTATTTTAAACATTTATACTTCTGTTAAGTTTATTCTTTTAAACATTGAAACTTCTGTTATTTTTAATCCTGTAAACATGAATATGTCTGCAAAGTTTAATCCTGTAAACATTGATACGTCTGTAAAGCTTTGTCCTGTAAACATTGATATGTCTGTAAAGTTTAGTCCTGTAAACATGTATACGTCCGTAAAGTTTTGTCCTGTAAACATTGATACTTCTGTAAAGTTTAGTATTTGTAAAGATTGATACGTCCGTAATGTTTTGTCCTGTAAACATTGATACTTCTGTAAAGTTTAGTCCTGCAAACATTTACACATCTGCAGAATGTATTCTTTTAAACATTTACACGTATGTAAAGTGCATTCTTTTAAACATTTATACTTCTGTTAAGTTTAATCTTTTGAACATTTATACCTCTGTAAACTTTATTCTTTTAAACATTTATACTGCTGTAAATGTTATTCTTATAAAAAATGTTCAGTCTAATCTTTGTAACATTTATACTTCTGTAAACCTTATTATTTTAAACATTTATACATTTGTTAAGTTAATTATTTTAAACATTTTTACTTCTGTTAAGTTTATTCTTTTAAACAGGTATACTTCTGTTAAGTTTATTCTTTTAAACATTTATACTTTTGTTAATTTTAATGCTGTAAACATGTATATGTCTGCGAAGTTTAATCCTGTAAACATTTATACGTCTGTAAAGTTTAGTCCTGTAAAGATTGATACGTCTGTAAAGTTTAGTCCTGTAAACATTGATACGTCTATATAGCTTTGTCCTGTAAACATTGATATGGCTTTAAAGTTTTGTCCTGCAAACATTGATACATATGTGAAGTTTGGTTCTGGAAACATTGATACTTCTGTAAATATAAGTCCTGTAAAATGCATAGGTCTGTAAAGTTTCTTCCTGTAAACATTGATACATATGTAAAGTTTAGTCTTGTAAAAATTGATGCGCCTGTGATGTTAAGTCTTGTAAAAATGTATAGGTCTGTAAAGTTTAATCCTGTAAAAAGGTATACTTCTGTGAAGTTGAGTCCTGTAAACTTTAATACTTCTGTAAAGTTAAGTCTTGTAAACATTTACAGATCTGTAAAGTTCAGTCCTGTAAACATGTATAGGTCTGTAAAGTCTAGTCCTGTAAACATTTATAATTTTGTAAAGTTTAGTCTTGGAAACATTTATACTTCTGTAATGTTTAGCCTTGTAAACATTTGTAGGTCTTTAAAGTTTAGTCCTGTAAAGATATATATGGCTGTGAAGTTTAGTCCTGTGAACATGTATACATCTGGAAGGTTCAGTCCTGTAAACATTTATAGGTGTAGTGGAATTTCTGACCTTTTGTACCATATTTTGTGTCTGTCGAAGTCCGAAAAGAAAGTCTATCGAAAAGCCTATTCTGAACTACTGGAAGATCATACGTAGGTGAAAGTTGAATTTGTGGTCGGTCTGACCCTTCTACAAAATGTTTTGATTGTATATTATGACTAAGGGATTCAAAGATGTTGCAATGTTGCAGAACAAACAAGTCCAAAACAACGGGACCTTGACACACGAGGGAAACATATAAAAGGCCAGTAGACCAATATTGTGTGTGATTTTGCTTGATTCTCAAAAATCCACGCCTCCGGAGGACGTTGTCTGTTTGCATGGGCAATCCAATCCAACTTTGTACTTTTTGATTATGGGTAAATAAAACTTTTGTACTAAAACCACTTTGTTTGCTGTTTAAGCTTCGGACTCTCCACCACATAAGATTGGCGTTGTCGGCAGGATGGTCTAGAACGCTGTAGGTCGACACTCGTTCCTGGTCTCTCTCTCAGGCAGACGCGCATATAAAGGTAAGCAATTTTGCTTAAAGTGTAAAAGCTGTCTGTCCGGAGATGATCGGGATTGGTAAGACTAATTGCTGAACCTGTTTTTGATAAAAAAGCTAGGTCTAGCAGTTTCTCCAAAAACAACCTGGAATGAGGTATACAATGGTTGGATTGGGTTGTTTTATATGTGATTATATTGTCTGTGTGTTTGTCTGAAAACTTGTGATTTCTTGTTTTAACAATAAGGGGAATTGTTAATAGAATTGTGGTGGTTCAGGAGTGTTTTGCACAAACGATTCGAGACAAATACATTTTTTAACCTCTCCCCCTCTCTGGCAAACGGCAAAGGGGGGTCTTCTTCTGCAAGTACGCCAGTTTAGCACAGTCTGGGTAAAGCTAAAGTAAAGGCATTTTTAACTAGATGCCGGTACATTTGACTATATAAAAAATTGTTACGTTTGTGAAGGTGCAACACATCTGTCTTTGTGGAGCTGCAGCGTTAGAAAAGCCTCATCTTTAGTGACCGGTAAAGGAGTTTGACTGAGCTGATGTTTGTCACAACGTTCTGATTAGTGGGCTGCAGTTAGACAGACGGAGATCGGGCTCCATACGGTAGAGCTTTGGTGAAACTTGGTGAAACTGTTTGGTACTGACCATACATGTGACCGTAGAGTCGGCGGATGATGACCAGTGATTCTATGGAGCTTTAAGCTTTGTGCCATGTTGGTCAGGGAGGTAACGTAGAGTTTGCTCCGCTAGGCGGGATCATCCCTCCATTATGAGCAAAATAGCTGCGTTTAGAAGAGACGGCCGTTCCACAAAAAGCACGCATGCATGATTGTTTATATTTGTCCGGACATGGGGTGGGTTGCATTTTGTTAATGTTTGTGTATATTGGTAAATGTTGAGAAGTGTGTTGGATGTGGAGTGATTCAGTTTTTGTTGGTACATTTATATATATGCGTATTTTAATAACAATTATACATGCACCTACGGGTCTGATCTGTTTTATTTCCCTCGCTTGAAAGATAATCATTACTCTCACACTCCCGCATCCTCCCCCTTTGGCACTGCGAGCAGATCAACAGTTTTACAGTTTTGTAATATGTAATTAATTAATTCAGTCATTATTATCATACTGAGATGAAGAATATCTTTTTTTCAATAAGGTTGAAAGTATTTCTCATAACCCTTCTTCTTTGTACTTTGGAAGCACTGTTAAATTGAACGGCCTCTTAAAGTGGATCATATCAGTACAATGTTTAACTTCTTTACTTAATCCATTCCATAATTTAATTCCACATACTGATATGCTAAAGGTTTTGCGTGTTGTACGTGCATACAAATGTTTTAAATTAGATTTTTCTTTAAGGTTATATTTCTCCTCTTTAGTTGAGAAGAATTGTTGTGCATTCTTTGGTAGCAGGTTATAATTTGCTTTGTACATCATTTTAGCTGTTTGCGATTTTACCAAATCACCGAAATTTAATATTTTTGACTCACTAAACAAAGGATTTGTATGTTGTCTGTATCAAACATTATGTATTATTCTAATTGATCTTTTTTGTAACACAGTTTACGAATGTAGCGCACATTTGTAGTTGTTTCTTCATATTTCTGCACAATAACTCATATATGGTAACACTAGCGAGCAGTAGAGAATATAAAGTGATATTTTGCCCAGGATGTGTTTTGCTTTATTCATTATTGAAATGTTTTCCTCTGTTATTTTGATTAATGCTATTGATGTTGAGATATTTGCTCTGAATCCTAATTGGTTCTCCACGAGCGTCCCAATTTTGTTGATATAATTATCCAATCAGCTATTTAATAGTTTTTCCATGATTTTGGAGAATTGTGGAAGTAATGAAACTGACTCATCATCTGCATTTGGAATTCTTTGCTCCAGATTTTTTCCGATATTAACAAAGTAATCATTAAAACGTTCAACTATTTGGTCCATAATGTCATTTTGTGCATTTCCATCTAGAAAGTACTGGGGGTAATCTTTCTTAGCACCATTTTTAATGATGCTGTTTAGGATGTTTCATGTTGCTCTCATGTTGTTTCTGTTCTTGTTTAATAATTGACTGTAGTATTCCCTCTTAGATGTTCTTAGTATACCAATTAGCTTGTTTTTATATTTCTTATACTTATTTTCTGCCTCTATAGATCTTTGTGTTATAATATTCGATATAACAAGTAAAAATTGAAATAACACATAAAGCAAATTTCTATGTGACACTGAAGCACGTAGAATTACATGTAGAGAATAAAACTAAATGGAAATAAATGTCTGCAACAAAAGCAGTCTGTCCAGTGTTTACAAGGACGAGATATCATGAACTGTGCTCGGATTAGCAATAGCATCAGATTATGAAAGAGGAATAACTGTTAAGAGATAAAGAACGACGCATGACATTATTTGGTTTTGGATTGTTGTTGACCCTGTTGTATTTTATAAGACTGATTTATTTTGGATTGATGTGTTTTTAAGGAGATGAATAGTTTTCTCCTCTTAATGTAAATAAGATAAGAATACAAGCTGGAAGGGCTGTTGTTCTTTACCCGAAACATAAATTTCTATTGTTTTTAAAAAACAAATTATGAGAACATTTTAGCATATTACAATTTATAAATAATGGATTAGTATGTTCATAGTAGCACGCTTTGTGAATTATTCTAATGATTTGTTTTTAAGTTTAAGTATTGGGTCTATATTTATTCCATAAAACATTTCCCCAAACACAATATGCTAAATATGGAAAAAATAAAATAATAATATAACATATGCAGACATTTGTTATTCAGCATGTGTCTTAATTTATACAGAATAGCAATGGATTTGGATATTTTTCCCTTTATATATTCAATATGCGGTTTCAAGTCTTCTCCTGAACAATATACATTTGTATCATCTGCAAACGAAATACATTTTGATTTATTAAATACTGAACAAATATCATTTAAATTAAGTATAAATAACTTAGGTCCCAATAACGATGCTTGTGGAACCCCACAAGTTACTCTTCTTGGCTGTGATTCAGTCTTATTAATTTCCACATATTGAGAACTATTACTTAAATATCTATTTAACCACTGTTGTGAAACACCTCTTATACTATAGTTTTACACTTTATGGGGTACTGACATAGAATTGTGAGGAAAATATCTGCTGTGGTGGAGGTGAGTTTGAAAATGAATATAATAAAAGTATGTTTTAAGTCGTTTAACTTTAAAAGTGTAGACTAACATTTTTAGGTTGGAGTATTTTATTTTCATTTAGACATTGCATTACACCATGCATCTAGGTGGGGAGTAAGATGGGATAATGGCATAATAAAGAGGCACACCAAATCTCAACAGCTTTAAGTTAACTATAGACTTTTTATAGTATAATGCGAATAACTATAACCTTTACAACCTTTTGCTTTGAATAGTGTTGAATAATAATTACAAATAAAAGCCTAGAATTAATAACTATGATAGGAGTCGAAATGTAAAGTGTTACAAAGGACGGAAGTGTTGGTCGGCGTATCACTTAGCACACGACCTAGTGTGTGTGTGGACCGCGCAATCAAAATAATGGTGGAATGGAATCTGGAGGGACAAGAATAAAATGCATGCTTTTGTTTTGTAGAATATCACGCACGACAGGAAGTCAGAGTGCACAACTAACTAACTGAGAGACACAAATAACCGTCTCATTAACTTATAGATAATCTTTAGTTGATTTAACATTTAATGGGGCAATTAATGCTGTGATTTTAAACGTGATATGCAGAATTGGACTAAGCAAGAGGACAACGACAAGGCTGTGATAGAGTAACAAGGAAACAACTCCTTAATTTACAAACCACTGAAACAAAAATGTCAAAAGAACCGAAAGGTCAAAAATCAACTAAAGTATATTCAGCAGTGGGTGACCTTCCTTTTGAGTTCCAGCAGGTGGAGAAGAGAATCCTCAACAGATGTGAGACCAGACAGATGGTCTCGGGTGATGGACAACGCGGTGCTTCAAGGCCAGTTCGGGGTGGAAACTGTTTCGCCAGTTACCAACCTGGTCACTGGGTTCAGGACTGTCTCAACATTTCCGAGCGGGAAAGGTCCCGTCATGCCGCCAGACAAACACGAAGGCGTGGGAAAGGACGCCCACAGCTGGACGCCCAGCAGGAGATACAAACAGACCATTGCTTGATATAAGTGTCAACGGACAATGTTATCCCTTCGTGAATGACACTGGTAGCACCCACTCATCTCTGAATGCAGAGGTAACAAAGAAACTGTGTGCTTCCCTTTTGAAGGTCGAAGGCTTCGCTGAGCTCACAATAATGTTACCTGTCACCAAACCACTTTTGGTTTAAATTGCTGGACACACACTGAAGCACCCCTTCATGGTCGACCTGCACACACCGTGCCTGCTTGGTAATGACCTGCTTTACAAACTGTAACCTGACATCTAATATCGCACAGAAGGGACCTTCCTGGTGTTACCTGACGGTACAACCACCAAGCTGCGACACCACTACCAAGGCTCCTCCATGAGCATGAGCTCATACCGCAGAAATGTCTGACACCTGCTGAGTACCCCAGCTCCTGCTGCAACTGTTCTATCAGTGAAAACCCTGGCTGGCTGAGCTGTTTCCGTGTGTACCGCCACCCGACCCTCCATATGTTATGCTCACCAGTCAGACGACTCCTGCCGGGAGGCCTTTGACTCCTTTTTATGTATATATATATATATATATATATATATATATATATATATATATATATATATATATATATATGTTGGAACTCAAGGTGTGGCTGCTCATGTTGACATATCTTTGCAACAACTAACATGGTGTAAGATGGACACAAAAGCTGTCCCACATGGTTCCCTTGCTCTGGTTCACACTCACAAAACCAAAGACTTAGGTCAAATGATAAAACAGGGCATAGCTGCCACTGATTGAACTGACACGCAAATACCACATTTTTCAATTGTTTCGGTTGTTTGTTAAACACATAGCTATGGGCTGCAATTTGGACACTCTTGCTGTAAGCTACGAGGAGCTAGCAGCTACACAACAGTTGAGCTAAAACAACACATTTAAGCATATCAAATAATTATAGTTGCTTATTACATACACAAAGTCGCAGGAACCATACTGAACAAATCCAGCAGTTACTATTAAGACTCTAATCTGGGGTACCTTTGTCTATCGGAGACATGGGTAAAACCTGCAACACCTTTTGTTCTAATTAATGTCCCGGGGTACAAGATTACAGAAAAAAAGATCAAGTGACAAAGGGGGAAGGAGTTATGATTTATGTAAGGGAAAACATTAAAAGTGAACAAATAACCCTCCTAGTAGATCATGAGTGTGTTGAAATTAAAATCACATTTTCCTCAGAAATATATTTCAAGGTAATTGTAGTATACCGACCACCCACAGCTAAATACATTTTTTCTCAATTCATTTTTAGACACTCCTCTCTGAGCTGCCAGCTTATCGTGGTAGAGGAGTTTGCGTGTCCCAATGATCCTAGGAGCTATGTTGTCCGGGGGCTTTATGCCCCCTGGTAGGGTCTCCCAAGGCAAACAGGTTCTAGGTGAGGGATCAGACAAAGAGCAGCTCGAAGACCTTTATGAAGAAGACAAAGCATGGACCCAGAATTCCCTCGCCCGGACGCGGGTCGCCGGGGCCCCCCTCTGGAGACAGGCCCGGAGGTGTGGCACGTGGCGAGCGCCTGGTGGCCGGGCCTGTTCCCATGGGGCCCGGCCGGGCACAGCCCGAAGAGGCAACGTGGGTCAACCCTCCAATGGGCTCACCACCCATAGCAGGGGCCATAGAGGTTGGGTGCAATGTGAGCTGGGCGGCAGCCGAAGGCAGGGCACTTGGCGGGCCTATCCTCGGCTACAGAAGCTAGCTCTTGGGACATGGAACGTCACCTCACTGGGGGTGAAAGAGCGTGAGCTAGTACGCAAAGTGGAGTAGTTCTGGCTGAATATAGTCGGACTTACTTCGACACACAGCAAGGGCTCTGGAACCACTTTTCTGGAGAGGGAATGGACAATCTGGCGTTGGCGGCAGTGAGAGGCAACGGGCTGGGGTGGCAATTATTGTTGCCCCCAGGCTCAAAGCCTGCACGTTGGAGTTCAACCCGGTGGACGAAAGGGTAGCCTCCCTCCGCCTTCGGGTTGGGGGACGGGTCCTGACTGTTGTTTGTGCTTACGCACCAAACAGTAGTTCAGAGTACCCACCCTTTTTGGGTATACTCGAGGGAGTACTGGAAAGTGCTCCCCCGGGTGATTCCCTTGTCCTACTGGGGACTTCAACGCTCATGTTGGCAACAACAGTGAAACCTGGAGAGGCGTGATTGGGAAGAATGGCCGCCCAGATCTGAACCCGAGTGGTGTTTTGTTATTGGACTTTTGTGCTCGTCACAGTTTGTCCATAACAAACACCATGTTCAAACATAAGGGTGTCCATGTGTGCACTTTGCACCAGGACACCCTAGGCCGCAGTTCCATGATTGACTTTGTAGTTGTGTCATCGGATTTGCGGCCTTATGTTTTGGACACTCGGGTGAAGAGAGGGGCGGAGCTTTCTACCGATCACCACCTGGGGGTGAGTTGGCTGCGATGGTGGGGGAGGATGCTGGACAGACCTGGCAGGCCCAAACGCATTGTGAGGGTCTGCTGGGAACGTCTGGCAGAGTCTCCTGTCAGAGAAAATTTCAATTCCCACCTCCGGAAGAACTTTGAACACGTCACGAGGGAGGTGCTGGACATTGAGTCCGAGTGGACCATGTTCCACACTTCTATTGTCGAGGCATCTGATCGGAGCTGTGGCCGCAAGGTAGTTGGTGCCTGTCGGGGCGGAAATCCTAAAACCCCTTGGTGGACACCAGCGGTGAGGGATGCCGTCAAGCTGAAGAAGGAGTCCTATCGGGTCCTTTTGGCTCATAAGACTCTGCAGCCAGTGGACAGGTACCGACAGGCCAAGCGGTGTGCAGCTTCAGCGGTTGCAGAGGCAAAAACTCGGACATGGGAAAAGTTCGGGGAAGCCATGGAAAACGACTTCCGGACGGCTTCGAAGCGATTCTGGACCCCCATCCGCCGCCTCAGGAAGGGGAAACAGTGCACTATCAACACCGTGTATGGTGCGGATGGTGTTCTGCTGACCTCAACTGCGGATGTTGTGGATAGGTGGAAGGAATACTTCGAAGACCTCCTCAATCCCACCAACATGTCTCCCTATGAGAAAGCAGTGTCTGGGGAATCTGTGGTGGACTCTCCTATTTCTGGGGCTGAGGTCGCTGAGGTAGTTAAAAAGCTCCTCGGTGGCAAGCCCCCAGGGGTGGATGGAATCGCCCGGAGTTCCTTAAGGCTCTGGATGCTGTGGGGCTGTCTTGGTTGACAAGACTCTGCAGCATCGCGTGGACATGGGGGCGGTACCCCTGGATTGGCAGACCGGGGTGGTGGTTCCTCTCTTTAAGAAGGGGGACCGGAGGGTGTGTTCCAACTATCGTGGGATAACACTCTTCAGCCTTCCCGGTAAGGTTTATTCAGGTGTACTGGAGTGGAGGCTACCCCGGATAGTAGAACCTCGGATTCAGGAGGAACAGTGTGGTTTTCGTCCTGGTCGTGGAACTGTGGACCAGCTCTATACTCTCGGCAGGGTTCTTGAGTGTGCATGGGAGTTTGCCCAACCAATCTACATGTGCTTTGTGGACTTGGAGAAGGCATTCGACCGTGTCCCTCGGGAAGTCCTGTGGGGAATGCTCAGAGAGTATGGGGTATCGGACTGTCTTATTGTGGTGGTTCGCTCCCTGTACGATCAGTACCAGAGCTTGGTCCGCATTGCCGGCAGTAAGTCGAACACATTTCCAGTGACGGTTGGACTCCGCCAAGGCTGTTCTTTGTCACCGATTCCGTTCATAACTTTTATGGACAGTCAAGGTGTTGAGGGGTTCCGGTTTGGTGACCGCAGAATTAGGTCTCTGCTTTTTGCAGATGAGGTGGTCCTGATGGCTTCATCTGACCGGGATGTTCAGCTCTCACTGGATCGGTTCGCAGCCGAGTGTGAAGCGACTGGAATGAGAATCAGCACCTCCATGTCCGAGTCCATGGTTCTCGCCCGGAAAAGGGTGGAATGCCATTTCCGGGTTGGGGAGGTGACCCTGTCCCAAGTGGAGGAGTTCAAGTACCGAAGAGTCTTGTTCACGAGTTAGGGAAGAGTGGATCGTGAGACCGACAGGCAGATCAGTGCGGCGTCTTCAGTAATGCGGACGTTGTACCGATCCGTTGTGGTAAAGAAGGAGCTGAGCCGGAAGGCAAAGCTCTCAATTAATCAGATTATCTATTTTCCCTACCTCACATGTGGTCATGAGCTTTGGGTCATGACCGAAAGGATAAGATCACGGGTACAAGCGGCCGAAATAAGTTTCCTCCGCCGTGTGGCGGGGCTCTCCCTTAGCGATAGGGTGAGAAGCACTGCTATCTGGGAGGAACTCAAAGTAAAGCCGCTGCTCCTTCCCATCGAGAGGTGCCAGATGAGGTGGTTCGGGCATCTGGTCAGGATGCCACTCGAACGCCTCCCTAGGGAGGTGTTAGGGCACGTCCAACCGGTAGGAGGCCACGGGGAAGACTCAGGACACTTTGGGAAGACTATGTCTCCCGGCTGGCCTGGGAACGCCTCAGGATTCCCCGGGAAGAGCTAAACGAACTGGCTGGGGAGAGGGAAGTCTGGGTTTCCCTGCTTAGGCTGTTGCCCCCGCGACCTGACCTCGGATAAGCGGAAGAAGATGGATGGATGGCATTTTTAGACTTCCTCAAACAGCACAGTATGAAAGAGTTGAACGTTATGGGGGACGTTAATCTGGACTGGTTAAAAAAGTCACGTAGAAAGAAACTTAAGGATATTATAAGCTGCTTCTACATGACACAAATGATAAGCAGCCCTACTAGAATTTTATTGGATACAAAAATCAAAGAGATCATCTGTAAATACACTAAAACAAAACCCAGAAAGAAAAGTGCTAAAATAAAAATACCTTGGTAATCCAATGAATCAATTTAGATTTTAATGAAAAATCGGGACTCAGCTCTTAAAAGAGCAAATAAAACAGGTCTAAATACAGATCGTATGATTTAAAAAAAAAAAAAAAAGTTTTGAGGAACAAAGTTACAATGCTTATGCGGAAGTCTAGGGCTAATTTTCACTTAGAGTTAATCAAAGCTGCAAAAGGGAACATTAGCAGGTTATGGAAAACCATATACAAACTCACTGGAAGAGGTCAAACAAGAAACAACACTAACATTAAATATCAATGGTGGTAGTATCACAGACAGTCTGGACATAAGTAATCATTTTAATGAACATTTCATCCAGTCTGTACAAACACTGAGTAAAAAGTTCCTCAAAATCAGTGCAAAGAATTGCCATTTGTTCAGAATGGAGTAATTTTAGAATTAACAAATGAAACAAAGGTAAACAAAATCCTCCCTGCATTATCAAACTCACGATCTCGAGATATGTACGGTCTGGACACTTTTCTTCCTAAAAACGACACTTTTGCTCCTATAACAACATTGATAAATAAATCAATAACAGAAAACATTTTCCCTACCACGTTGAAAACTGTTACTATCATCCCAATCCATAAAGCAGGAAATAAACAAGACAAGCCTTCTCCCTGTTATATGAAAAGAAATAGAAAAATTTAAGTCAAAAAGTGGCTTGGAGCAATCAAAACTGCTCACACTGTCACTAAGTTGGGCATTATGTTTGACATAACTTAATGTGTATTATATTTATCCATGAGAGCATTTTTGTTGTAAATTGTGAGGTGTGTGTGTTAAAATCATGGTAGTTTTTACAAATGATGACATATGTGAACAAGAGCATGTATTGTCTTTGTGTGATGATGTAAATAAGGTGTGGTTTTATTGGATATTAAGTATGTGTCAATTAAAGGGCATTTTATGACTTGTCGATATTTGATTACATGCTATACTATGATTATTTATTGAATAATTATTAGTTATTATTAATATATATACATTATAAATTATGATTAATTAGTATCATAATTTTATTGCATGATTTTTGTATTCCTTTAATTTAGGTAGCCAGAGACTGCAGATGCAAAGTAGCTATTTAGATCTAATCTGGTACAGAACATATCTGTTTTTGAACAATGTTTCTGTGCATTGTCTTATCATATAAAGACTAAATTAAATAAACTACTTAGTGATTTATTGAGGCCACAATATTTCACTATGTGTAGTAAAATATCAAATTACTATTGCAAAAGCGAACATTGACCTCAAACAAGACCTGTCCTCCGCTCTTGCTGCGCTTGATTGAGTATTAGCTGCCTTTTCTTTTTCTTGGATGTTTCTGAAAGTGCTACTACTACTACCACTACTGCTACTACCACTACTACTACTACTACTACTATTACTACTACGACTAACACTGTCCCTTTTTCAGGGACAAAGGGGGGAGGAGGTGAGTATGGATTGTGTCAAGTTTCAGCGCGTCAAGGTTTTTATTTAATCGATAATTACAGTGGTTGGCGGAAACAACCCCAACCTCAAAGGAGGATGCCAATTCAGTAATTAAATGTTTTGTAAATGATCTAATACCCCGACATGGTTTCCCCAAAAAGATTAGGTTAAACAACGACAACCATTTAAAAATAAAAACTCATTAAGCCTTGGTCGAAAAGGCTCTCGGACTAGAAAATAGGTTCATCCTCAGTCCATAAGGTAATGATGAAAAGGATGAACCAGAACATCAGAACAAATTGGCTAAAATCTGTGTACAGACCAAATTGAATTTGGTTGACATGTTTCCATTAGCGTTAATTATCATTTGAATGTCCCTGAATACAATTGTTTATGCGCTTTTGAATTTTTCTCCCTGTAAGCTACATACAAATCGGCCCTTCCCAGGACATAAGTGTCAACAGAAGGAGGAATCAGTGTGAGACCAAGAAGGTAATCATAAAATAAAAAAGATGCAGAATTTGTGTTTCAGTTCCTCTGTACAGATTCGAGGATGACAGGTCACCACTCCAGATTCCCTTCCACCCACCGAGAGGGTCAGGGTCAAAGTCGGATTCCAGACCTGTTCCCGAGACCTGACTGGGAAGAACCTCAGAGAAGTGAAAACACCTTGCCAGCGATGACGAGAACGACTAAGGTTGCCAGCCACGATGTGTCCGTCGGACCTCCAGCAGCTGTGGAAGAAGGTGTCGGGAGTACCAAACGGTGAGGAGGCCTTGAAGCAAGCCGAGGACCTGGACTTGAGCACCAACAGCTTCAACTCCCCCTCAGCCTTCCCCATAGCGGCCACTGCACATGCCACTGCACAGTCTGCCCAATGGACTGAGCCACGCACCAAAGAGAGACATACTGTTTGAGTGGATCTCCTTCTCCACCAGGGCAGCCAACAGCCCAACGAGGTGTCGGCAGGCCACCAGCCTGAGGCACTACCGAGGAATCTACACAAGCACTAATTGAGCATGGACTCATACGAAATTCAGTTTTGTTCAAAATCAATTGGTAATCAATCATATTGGTAACTACATTCCTTGCAAATGCTGGAGAAAATATTCTGCTACAGCTTACAGTCATATGTCTATATTATTTTTTAAACATATTTTGTTTGATTGATCATTAATGTGAAATACATCTGAATAAGCATATATATATACACACATATATATATATATATATATATATATATATATATATATATATATATATATATATATATATATATACATATATATGTTCAATGATGTTCATGATCAAAGTATTCTGTTATTCCATTTTACTAAATCAAAGGGGAGGCCCCTAATTGTGTTCTGTGAGATGGTTTTACTGCAGGCTGATTACAGTGATCGCTCAATGAGGGTCATAGAGGAATTTTCGCCCCGCATAACAACATTGGGGTTTTTGCCTCTATCTGTAGTAGAAATTTTAAGTAAGTGGCCTGGGTTAGAAATCGGTATGGTCCAGGGTTCTAGGACCCTGGGAGGGGAGTATGTAGTGGAATTTCTGACCTTTTGTACCATATTTTGTGTCTGTCGAAGTCCGAAAAGAAAGTATACCGAAAAGCCTATTCTGAACCACTGGAAGATCATATGTAGGTGAAAGTTGAATTTGTGGTCGGTGTGACCCTTCTACAAAACGTTTTGATTGTATATTATGACTAAGGGATTCAAGGATGTTGCAGAACAAACAAGTCCAAAACAACGGGACCTTGACGCATGAGGGAAACATATAAAATGCCAGTAAACCAATATTATGTGTGATTTTGCTTGATTCTCAATTATCCACGCCTCCGGAGGACGTTGTCTGTTTGCATGGGCAATCCAATCCAACTTTGTACTTTTTGATTATGGATAAATAAAACTTTTGTACTAAAACCACTTTGTTTGCTGCTTAAGCTTCGGACCCTCCACCACATACAGTAGGTCTGTATATTTTAGTCCTGTAAACATTTATACGTCTGTAAAGTTTAGTCCTGTAAACACATTAATAACAATTTCATATCCAGGTGACAGGGTGGTCCTCTGACAAGTAGACATGTGTCAGAGAAGTGTGTAACCAAACCTTGTCATTCCATCTAAACAACTTACGCTGGCCCAACTCCTGCTTGCCGTCTCTTACTTCCTTCTTTACCTACTTCCTTCCTTACCTACTTCCTTCCCTACCTAGGCAAGATGAATGCAACCTTCTCCACACGCCACATGTTGCCTTTTATGCAACATTTTCAACAGCACGCCTGTTCCTGTGTAAAGCGTTTACAGAGCTCGTCAGCCCAAAACAATGTCATGAAACATTTAAAGCTTGCATAAGGAGAGCCCACACGGTGGCTGCACGCAATTAGAGTAATGGCTGAAACATGACACTCAAGGGTCCTTCAGCGGCCAGCATCAAGTATTAAATGCAAACAACACTTGTGACACACAGGAGCATGCACATGACTAACAGTCGGACATATTGTACAAATACACGTATGTATTCAATGGTAACATAAAAAACTAATATCTTGAACAAACATGTTTGTATTCAATGGTAACATAAAACACAAAAATATACTGTACAACTACATGTTTGTATTCAATGGTAATATAAAAAACAAAAATCTTGTACAAACACATGTATGTACTCAATGGTAATATAAAACGCAAACACATTGTACAAATACTAGGGCTGGGCGATATGGACGAAAAAGTATATCTCAAAATATATTTATACTTGAACTCGATATTCGATATATATCTCGATATATTGTCCGGTGAAAGTATACATATGTGGCGGGAGGTGTGGCCAGCGCTGCCTGCAGGAGCGAAAATCACCGCCTCTGTCCATGGTTGAGTTGAGGTTGAGGTTGAGGTTAAGTTTATTTCGAACATGCATGCATACAACATGATACATCACAATTTCCAGTTTCTCTTTTCAACATGTTCGAAAAGGAGTAAGAAGAAGCACAGCTTATTTAATCCTACCCCTTTTCTTTTACATAACAGTTGCTAAAACTTTTGTTCACTTCCTGTTCTCAATGTAATCACAATATACCTCACAGGTAATCACAATAAAAATAAATTAATAAATAATTGGTGAAGTAAGTTTTAGTCCAAACGATGAGATAAGTAAGATTATTTTGAGAATTAAAGAATGAATGGGTGAATAAATTCAGAATGTTTACCTTGGTTCTTCTTTTTTGTAATTTGTAAACACTTCCAGTTTGAAGAGTTTCTTGAAGTGGATCATATTAGTACATTGTTTGATTGCTTTGCTTAATCCATTCCATAATTTAATTCCACATACAGATATAGTTAAGGTCTTAAGTGTTGTACGTGCGTACAAATGTTTTAAATTACATTTTTCTCTAAGATTATATTTCTCCTCTTTTGTTGAGAAGAATTTTTGTATATTCTTGGGTAGCAGGTTATAATTTGCTTTGTGTATAATTTTAGCTGTTCGCAATTTCACTATGTCGTGGAATTTCAGTATCTTTGATTCAACAAATAAAGGGTTAGTATGTTCTCTATATCCAACATTATGTATAATTCTAACTGATCTTTTTTTGTAACACTGTTAGTGAATCAATTGTACTTTTGTAATTATTTCCCCATATTTCTACACAGTAAATCAAATATGGTAACACTAGTGAGCAGTAAAGAATATGAAGTGATTTTTGGTCTAGAACATATTTGGCTTTATTCATTATTGACGTGTTTCTTGCTACTTTATGTTGTATATTTTTACAAGATATTTCCAGTTCAATTTATCATCAATCATTATACCTAAAAATCTGGTTTCATTTACTCTTTCAATTTCTATTCCGTCTATTTGTATTTGTGTTTGACTTTCTCTTTTACTATTACCAAATAGCATTATTTTAGTTTTTACTAAGATTCAATGAGTCTGTTTTTGTCAAACCAATTTTTCAATTTGTTCATTTCTTCTGTTATTATTTGTATAATCTTCTGTGTGTTCTCTCCTGAAAAAAACGCTGTTGTATCATCCGCAAATAATACTAACTTTAAATCTCTTGTAACTTTACAAATGTCATTTATATAGAGATTGAATAATTTAGGTCCTAGTATTGATCCCTGAGGTACACCACAGGTTATATTTAGCTTTGTAGAAGTGTGTTCCCCTAGCTTCACGTATTGTTTCCTGTTCGTATCCAATTTAAGACCAACCCTCTGATGCCATATCGTTCCAGTTTTTTTATTAAAATATTGTGATTAATTGTGTCAAATGCTTTTGTTACATCCAATTTTTTACTATCTACTGCATTGGTAGATTCTTCTGTAATTTCAATTAAAGCCATTAAAGTTGAAATATTAGCTCGGTATCCATATTGGTTCTCTTCGAGTATTCTATTTTTATTTATGAAACTCTCTAATCTGTTATTGAACAGTTTTTCAATTATTTCAGAAAATTGTGGAAGTAAAGAAACAGGTCTATAATTTGTAAATAGATGTTTGTCTCCAGTCTTATAAATTGGTGCAACTTTAGCTATTTTCATTTTGTTTGGAAATGTACCTGTTTGAAATGATAGGTTACTAATATACATTAATGGTCCTGAGATCTCTTCAATAACCTTTTTTAACGTTTTCATATCAATCAATCAATCAATGTTTACTTATATAGCCCTAAATCAGTAGTGTCTCAAAGGGTTGCACAAACCACTACGACATCCTCGGTAGGCCCACATAAGGGCAAGGAAAACTCACACCCAGTGGGACATCGGTGACAATAATGACCCAGTGGGACGTCGGTGACAATGATGACTATGAGAACCTTGGAGAGGAGGAAAGCAATGGATATCGAGCGGGTCTAACATGATACTGTGAAAGTTCAATCCATAATGGATCCAACACAGTCGCGAGAGTCCAGTCCAAAGCGGATCCAACACAGCAGCGAGAGTCCCGTTCATAGCGGAGCCAGCAGGAGACCATCCCAAGCGGAGGCGGATCAGCAGGGCAGAGATGTCCCCAGCCGATACACAGGCAAGCAGTACATGGCCACCGGATCGTACCGGACCCCCTCCACAAGGGAGAGTAAAAAGAAAAGAAACGGCAGATCAACTGGTCTAAAAAGGGAGTCTATTTAAAGGCTAGAGTATACAAATGAGTTTTAAGGTGAGACTTAAATGCTTCTACTGAGGTGGCATCTCGAACTGTTACCGGGAGGGCATTCCAGAGTACTGGAGCCCGAACGTAAAACGCTCTATAGCCCGCAGACTTTTTTTGGGCTTTGGGAATCACTAATAAGCCGGAGTCCTTTGAACGCAGATTTCTTGCCGGGATATATGGTACAATACAATCGGCAAGATAGGATGGAGCTAGACCGTGTAGTATTTTATACGTAAGTAGTAAAACCTTAAAGTCACATCTTAAGTGCACAGGAAGCCAGTGCAGGTGAGCCAGTACAGGCGTAATGTGATCAAACTTTCTTGTTCTTGTCAAAAGTCTAGCAGCCGCATTTTGTACCAACTGTAATCTTTTAATGCTAGACATGGGGAGACCCGAAAATAATACGTTACAGTAATCGAGACGAGACGTAACAAACACATGGATAATAATCTCAGCGTCTTTAGTGGACAGAATGGAGCAAATTTTAGCGATATAGCGGAGATGAAAGAAGGCCGTTTTAGTAACGCTTTTAATGTGTGACTCAAAGGAGAGAGTTGGGTCGAAGATAATACCCAGATTCTTTACCGTGTCGCCTTATTTAATTGTTTGGTTGTCAAATGTTAGAGTTGTATTATTAAATAGAGTTCGGTGTCTAGCAGGACCGATAATCAGCATTTCCGTTTTTTTGGCGTTGAGTTGCAAAAAGTTAGCGGACATCCATTGTTTAATTTCATTAAGACACGCCTCCAGCTGACTACAATCCGGCGTATTGGTCAGCTTTAGGGGCATGTAGAGTTGGGTGTCATCAGCATAACAGTGAAAGCTAACACCGTATTTGCGTATGATGTCACCTAGCGGCAGCATGTAGATGCTGAAGAGTGCAGGGCCAAGGACCGAACCCTGGGGAACTCCACACGTTACCTTAACGTAGTCCGAGGTCACATTGTTATGGGAGACACACTGCATCCTATCAGTAAGATAAGAGTTAAACCAAGACAGGGCTAAGTCTGACATACCAATTCGTGTTTTGATACGTTCTAATAAAATATTATGATCGACGGTATCGAAAGCAGCGCTAAGATCGAGGAGCAGCAACATAGATGACGCATCAGAATCCATCGTTAGCAATAGATCATTAGTCATTTTTGCGAGGGCTGTCTCCGTGGAGTGATTTGCCCTGAAACCGGATTGAAAGGTTTCACATAGATTGTTAGACGCTAAGTGTTCATTTAACTGTTCTGCAACAATTTTTTCGAGGATTTTTGAAAAAAAGGGAAGGTGAGACACCGGTCGGTAGTTTACCATGAGGTCAGGATCGACGTTAGGTCTTTTAAGAAGAGGATGAATAACCGCTTTTTTGAATGCTAGGGGAACAGTGCCCGAGGAGAGTGATAAGTTTATAATATTTAGCACTGATGTACCTAATAATACAAAGAGCTCCTTGATCAGTTTCCCAGGAAGAGGGTCAAGTAAACATGTTGTTTGTTTTATTCCATTTACACGTTGTAACAATTCCTCTAATCTTATTTCCTCAAAATGAGAGAAACTATTTTGGAGGGCAGTATCCGCCGTATATACCATCGTGTCAGTGTTAATAGAACCCCGTTGTAGCTGGGACGCATTGTCTTTAATCTCCTTTCTAATGACTTCAATTTTCTTACTAAAGAATTGCATAAAGTCATCAGCTGAGTGGGTTGAGCTACTGGAAGGGGCCCCTTGTTGGGTTAGCGATGCTACCGTACTAAACAAAAATTTAGGATCGTTTTTATTACGGTGGATGAGATTTGAGTAATATTTAGCTTTAGCTAAGGTAAGCATGCGTTTATAAGTTATTAAACCATCACTCCATGCTTGATGGTGCACCTCAAGTTTAGTCGTGCGCCATTTGCGTTCCAGCTTTCTACATAATAATTTCTGAGCTCTAGTTTCTTCTGTAAACCACGGGGTGCGCTTTTTTGGAGCCTTTTTTAACTTTAGCGGTGCTATGTTATCAATGGTTTCGCGCAGGGCGTCGTTAAAGTTGTTAGTGAGGTTATCAATAGAGCCCACATATTTTGGGAATGGTGCCATTACCGAGGGCAGTAGGTCAGCAAGAGTTATCGTTGTGGCCGTATTAATGTTGCGGCTGCTATAGCAGTTATTATTATTATTAGTTTGACGAACATGCGTCTGAAACTCGAATTTTATAAGGTAATGATCGGACAATACTTTAGTATACAGGAGTACCGTAACTTTAGAAACGGTGATACCCCTGGCAAGCACTAGGTCTATCGTATTACCGTTGCGATGCGTGGGTTCATTTATTGTGTGAGACCACAGCTATCAATTATAGTCTGGAGCGCTAAGCACGGTGGGTCCGATGGGGTATTCATATGGATATTAAAGTCCCTCATTATGATTATATTATCGGCGTGTGTCACTAGATCAGCAACGAACTCTGAGAATTCATTGATAAAGTCCGAATAGGGCCCTGGGGGGCGGTAGATAACAGCCAGGTGTAGAGGCAGCGGTGTGACAGACCTCATAGTAAGCACCTCAAACGATTTATATTTATTATTTATGTTAGGACTAAGGTTAAAGTTTTCGTTGTATATTAGTGAGACCCCCCCACCCCTTTTAAGCGGACGGGCAATATGCACATGTGTAAAGTTAGGAGGACATGCCTCATTTAGCGCAAAAAAGTCGTTTGGTTTAAGCCAGGTTTCGCTGACACCGATGACGTTAAGATTGTTGTCTCTGATAATATCATTAACTAACAACGTTTTGGGAGACAATGATCTTATGTTTAAAAAACCTATATTATAGGTAGTGGGCTGTTTTAGGGAGTTTTTGATCAAATTATCCGTAGTAGCAATATTAATAATGTTGTGTTTATTATGCCCAGTGCATTTAGTATAATTACGACCATATCTAGGAATTGATACGACGGGAATTTTCCGATTGTTTGATTGTTGCTTTGATAAACTGCACGCATCATGGTTAGCCACCTCAGTAACGGGGATTTTCCGATTGTTTGTTTGTTGCTTTGATAAACTGCACGCATCATAGTTAGCCACCTCGGTAAAACACATGTCCAACTCTGAAACCCTCAAAGCAGAAAAAACTTGTTCTAATTTAACTGACTCCTTACCCAGACCAGTAGTCTCGCATCTTCCATTTAAATCTGGCTGCAGGATGGAGGGAAGTGGTGTTCTGTGGGGATTAGCCTTCTGCTTTGTTTTTAGCCCCGCTCGGCATCCGCGTTTCCGATCACACCGCTGGCGTCTGCTCCGTAGACGGCCCCCGCTGCTACTAGACTCCCCTGCTTCACAGGCCGCTGGATGTAGCCGTCGACGTATTCCCATGCTAGTTAGCACGTTTAGCACGCACGCGTCTATCGGTCCAAAACGACCCGATATGTCCACATCCAGAAGTGTCTGGCGGTCGTACGTGATCACGGAGTGACCACAATGTGAGCCAGCCATGAAGTTTGTAGAATTGTCCGGTATTTCTGCCAAATGTTTCATCTTTAGCAGGAGCTCCGCGAGGACGCAGCCCGTCCGGGCGCCGCCATCTTAATATCAATTCCGTTACAATCAGTTGAAAACTTAGATTTAAATTTTTTCACGATTGTAACTATTTCCTCCTGTGTCACATTACTGAGGAACATGGGAGTTGGGATTTCGCTCTACGGTATTATTATAGTCCTCAATTGAAACTGGGTCTGGAATCCTTTCTTCCAATTTTGGTCCAATATTTACAAAGTAATTATTAAAGCTTTCAACTACTTCCTTTATGTTGTCATTATGTTTATTTCCATCTAAGAAGTATCGGGGGTAATCCCTGTTAGTGCCATTTTTAATAGTGCTATTGAGAATGCCCCATGTTGCTCTCATATTATTTTTGTTCTTGTCCAATAAGTCACTGTAATATTTTTTTCCACTTGATCGTAGTATGTTTGTTGACTTGTTTTTATACGTTTTGTACTTAATTTCTGCCTCTGCAGTTCTTTGTGCTATAAATTTCCTATATAGTGTATTCTTCTTCTTACAAGGATTTTTTAATTCTTTTGTCATCCATGGTTGATTATTATTTCTCTGCTTACTGCTGAGTTGTTTCCATGGACAATGTTTGTCATAAAGTATTATGAACCTGTTTAAGAAATGTTCATATGCTTCATCAACCTTTTCTTCATTGTACACATTGTCCCAATCTTGCTTTTGTAGCTCCATTTTGAAAGCAATCATCCTCTTCTCTGTGTACAGTCTTCGAAATGTCCTTTTGTCTTCCTTGTTCTTTTTGCAGTTTCCATCATATATTGCAAAAACTGGCAGATGATCGCTAACGTCGGTTATAAGTAGACCACTTGTAGTGTTATTATCAAAATCATTGGTAAAAATATTATCAATAAGCGTGGCACAGTGTCCTGTGATACTGCTTGGCTTTGTGATGTTAGGATATAAACGGATGCTATACATTGTCGATAGACTTTTGCTTGTTAGGGTTCAATAAGTCAATATTAAAGTCACCGCATAAGAAAATTATTTTTTTACCATTGTCCATGTAAATTGCCTTAATCCATTCTTCAAATGATTCTATACTTGACTTAGGTGATCTGTATATACAACTGATAAATATGTTTTTGCCTTTTTCCTGACATATTTTAATGGTAATACATTCTAAGATATCTAAAGCAAATGACATGTTTTTACCACTTTGTAATTCAAGTTCTTCATCAAGTACACAGCTACTCCTCCATTTTTGTTGGTTCTGTTGATATAGTTTAGTTCACATCCTTCCAGATCAAAATCTTTTCCTTTTTTATCATCAATCCATGTTTCTGTGACGGCGATCACTTTGAAGGGGGTCGTTGATGTGTTCTAGAAAGTTCTTAATGTTAATATAGTTTGCATACGAGCTTCTGCTATTAAATTGAATAATTGACAATTTGTTATCACATTTAATGAGCTATTGTATGGCCAATCTGTATAATAAAAACAATTATTACTAATGTGGGAGAAACAATTTGTATCTGGATCTATATCGTTTTCCAAATCCTGTTTTTTATGATCTTTGTTGCAGAAGTTTTTTAGTTGCATATTTTCTTGTTCAACAATCTTTGATGTTGTTTCAATAATCTTTATGCGTGTAGGTGGATGCAATCCTGAATCTAGGTCTTTTTTAGTCATCCCTTGGATCATAGTAGTGTTGATGTTGAGTTTAGGTGCTTGTTTTCTGTCAGAGTCCATTATCATCGTTGTTGTGGAAGCTGTGTAAACTTAAAAAAATGTCCAGGTCCTTGATGTCATTGACAACAAGTACTCTTGCTTCTGGACCCCCATTCAGCTTGATGTACATTTTGAAGTTGGCGCTCCAAGTTCCCTGGATTTTTCCCTGCTTTCTCAAGTCGCGTGCTTTCTTGGCGATTCCAGCATTACGTTTTGTGAGATGCTCAATCATGTACACATTTGTTCCCTTCAGCTTCTTTCCCTGTCTTAGCAAGGCCATTTTAGATTTTCTGTTTACGAGTTTCACGAGCACGACGGGAGTGGCGTTGTTGTTTCTTCTGTTCAGTGGGATGCATGTTTCGATGGTATTAATGTCGATTTCAATTTCCTTTGATTGCAAAAAGTTGACCACTTGCTGTTCTGCTGAGACAAGATCCATTTAATCTGGTTCACCTTCAGTATTCACAGCTTTCGCATAGGATCCTGGTTTAATTCGGTGACCTGTCACGATGATATCATTCATTTGTTTATCCTGCTCCATTTCATCTATGATATTCCACAGCATGTAGTTGTCTTCTTGAAAGGTCTTCATTTGTTGGCGCATTTCATCTTGAAGGGTCTTCATTTGTTGGAACATCTCAGCGGCTTAATTTTTCCTGGTGTTGTTCTGAGTTTGCAGACTTTCTATATTTTGCTGCGGACTTTTCACATCTTGTTTGTGTTCTGTTGTTGCTTTTCTCGGATCTTTTTAAATTTATTTGACTTCTTCCTTCATTTCTTTCATATCTTTTTTTCATCCACCCATCATTTCTTTAATTTCTTCTTTCAAATCTTTCCATTCTTCTTTCATTTATTTTTTAAATTCATGGAGTAATTTTTGTAGTACCCCTTCTTGATTCCCACCATGTCCTGTGTCCAGTCTCAAATCTTGTTCCCAGTTGTGTCCTGTGTCAGCTGACACCGAGCGTTTCGGGATTTCAGTCTTTCCTTTAACATTCGGAATCGCGGCAGGTCGATGACGTCAGTGCCTCTTGTGTCTTAACGGCAGTTGCTTTAGCGATTTGCAGCCCTCAAAACTTGTTTGTTTCAACAAATTCGTACCTTGCGCCATTCAGAGATCAATTTGAGGTATCAGCCAGTCAACTTGTATCACTCTGCGATGTTGGAAGCACTTCAAAACAGCTGTAAACTCGCTGTAGCTTTTGGTTGCAAGGCAACCGCTTTGAATTGCGGTAAGACCCTGATGGCTTGCGTCTAACGGCTCTTCCAACTTGTCTTATTTCAGCGTATCAATGCCTCTACACTGACCAAAATCAGGTCGAAGATGCCAGGTGTCTCTCCTGCAGCTGTGATCGCAAATCAGTGGTCAAACTCTTCAGACTTAACAAAAACTCCGGTAATAAAAGTTTCAATCAATCAATCAATCAAAAAAACATCAGACGGGGGCGTGGCAGTGCCGACGGCGAGACACAGCTAAACAGGTGATTAGATCTCCCAGGTGGTACGAGTTATCTAATCACCTGTTGTCTTTAACAGTAGCGGCCGGGAACAGTAGAGCAGAAAGGATTGGGAGTGACTGCACCGGATGTCGGAGGCGGAGGACCCGCAGAACTTCATGGACATGTTCGAGGCCACAGTGGGAGCATGCGAGTGGCCGCTGCTCTCGGGAGAGGAGCAGCAAGCGGCGTTCAGCTTGCTATCAGCGTCCCGGGTGAATTACCGGGATTTGAGGGGAGCAGTGCTGGACCGGACGGGAGGATCGAAGGAGGACCACAGGCTCCGGTTCCGGACATTGCGGCTGAGCCAGGATGAGCGGCCACTAGCCCTGGGACAGCAGCTGAGGGACGCGGCGACGTGCTGGCTGAAACCGGGACATTTTGGAACAAATAATCTTGGAACAATTTTTAGAGGCAATCCCGGCGCGGACGTCTGCGTGGGTCCGCTACCATCGGCCTCAGGACCTGGCAACGGCGGTGGTATTGGTGGAAGATCACCTGTTGGTCCACCGCGAAAGTAGGAAAAGGTCGTGGAAGCAGCTTAACAACCCAATTGTGCTTTCTTCCCCTCGGGTCCTGGCCGCTGCAGACGCTGCGTGTCCCCCACAAATAGCTCCTCGAATGCCTGGGCGTGCTGGAGGTTTGGGCAGCTCGGACACCTGCAGCCGGATTGTCCATCCATGGAAGTGGGGCAGGTGATCCGGGTTGTCGACCCTTCGGTGCCCTTCCTCGGGCAAGGGGAAGGGCAAGGGAGTACAAACCGGGCGACGGTGGATTCGGGCTGCAAGCAGTCAATTATTCACCAAAACCTGGTTCAACCCGGGGCATTGAGAAAGGCTACACGGGCGTGGGTTAAATGTGTGCATGGGGAGATTCACGAGTACCCTATTGTGCCGGTGGAAATTTTTTTCACGGGGGAAAAGCATAATGTAAATTTGGCTGTTTGTTCGCGCCGGGGGTGAGTAGGCGCGACCGGACGATGCCCCGGCCTAATTCTGGCGGTGGAGGTACGTTGAAATACATAACACAGCAGTGCAAAAAATACAAAATATGTCAAACTCAGAAAAAAAAAATTAATTTGAAGATAGGCACTTTTTAATTTCCAGTGGACGATTTAATGGATTGTTACACACGTACGGTTGTGGTCAGCGCCAAATAAATGACTTGACTTAATTGTGCGACTATGATCTTCACCACTTCGGCATACATTTTGGCAGCATTTCTTGTGCGAAATATGCCAACTTGGCAAATCGAAAACAATTTTGATTTGGGCTTACATGGTAAACAACTCAAATGTATGTTTTTTCTAGACGCATATATTTGTCCAAATGTGGCCAAGTATACGCATTGTGGGTTTCCCGGACGTCGTCTAAATGGCTTCAAGAAAAATCTAAAGAAGAGAATCATGCTGCCATCTTCCACTAGTTTTTTTAATATATATATCGCCCGCATGAATATTCCCTCTTTCTTATATTCGACTCACTTGTCGTCATTTGGGATGTCTGTTGTAATTTCCCTTTCTGGTTCGATGACCCGCCCTATCTTCCCTCAGATTGTCCTGTACCTAATGTTTTCCCATAATATCAAACAATCGTTACTCATCATAGTAAACAACCAACCAATCACGCATGTTCTTATAGGTGCAAGCACGTCTTGGAAGGAGGAAGGGGAGGGGTTAAGTAGCCCATGGAGTTTTGCGAGGGAGTGTTGAGTGTTGGGAACACAACAAATTAGCGGTGTTTAATCATTTTAACCTAAAATAAATTATATCGATACTACAATATTTTCCTAATTCATATCTTCTTTAAAAATATATCCATATATCTTACAAACTCGATATATCGCCAAGCCCTAACAAATACATGTCGGTAGTCAATGGTAACATAAAACAAATATCTTGTAAAAATACATGTATGTACTCAATGGTAACATAACCCACAAACAACTCCGGGCGGATCTCATTCACCCCTGGGGCCTTGCCACCGAGGAGCTTTTTAACTACCTCGGCAACCTCAGCCCCAGAAATAGGAGAGCCCACCACAGATTACCCAGGCACTGCTTCCTCATAGGAAGACGTGTTGGTAGGATTGAGGACGTCTTCGAAGTACACCCTCCACTGATCTAGAACATCCGCAGTCGAGGTCAACAGAACACCATCCCCACCATACACGGTGTTGACATTGCACTGCTTCCCCTTCCTGAGGCGGCGGATGGTGGTCCAGTTTCGCTTCGAAGCTGTCTGAAAGTTGTTTTCCATGGCTTCCCCAAACTCCTCCCATGTCCGAGTTTTTGCCTCCACGACCGCTGAAGCCGCACACCGCTTGGCCTGTCGGTACCTGTCTGCTGCCTCTGGAGTGCTAGGAGCCAAAAGAACATCAATAGGACTCTTTCTTCAGCTTGATGGCATCTCTCACCACCAGCGGGTTCTAGGATTACCGCCACGACAGGCACCAAGTACCTTGCGGCCACAGCTCCAACTTGCCGCCTCGACAATAGACGTACAGAAGATTGTCCACTCAGACTCAATGTCCAGCGCCTTCAAAGTTCTTCCTGAGGCGGGAATTGAAACTCTTTCTGACAGGAGACTTTGCTAGACGTTCACAGCAGACCCTCACAATCCGTTTGGGCCTGCCAGGTCTGTCCGGCCTCCTCCCCCACCATCGCAGCCAACTCACCACCAGGTGGTAATCATTAGAAAGCTCCGCTCCTCTCTTCACCCGAGTGTCCGATGACACAACTACAATGTCGATCATGGAACTGCAGCCTAGGATGTCCTGGTGCCAAGTGCACATATGGACACCCTAATGTTCGAACATGGGGTTTGTTATGGACAATCTGTGACGAGCACAAAAGTCCAATAACAAAACACCCCTCAGGTTCAGATTCTGGCGGCCACAAACATCTTTTAGAAATACATGTACAGTATCTATTCAATGGTAACATAAAACACAAACAACTTGTTCTTGCCGTCAATGGTGATCGATTTTTTAGGGCATTACGGCAAAGACGAGGTCGGTCGCGGCAAATGCCACGGTTAAATTCGGGCCCTGCTTCTGTACCTGACAGTTTGGTTTACTTCTGTACCTAATAGTTTTTTTACGTTTGTATCTGACAGTTTTGTTTACTTCTGTACTTGACGGTTTTGTTTACTTCTGTACCATCTGTAGTATTGTGGAAGAAACCAAGATGGAGGCGCTCCCGTAAATTGCGACAACATTAGGTTACAATTATCTAATTTACTCTGTCAAAATACAAAAGAAAAGCGTGGGAAGCATGATACACTTTTTGTCATGCCTCCTCCCAAGAAGACCGAACAGATGGATAATGACAGAGAGGAAAAACGTATGTCGCTAAACTTCATGTCAGGGGACCTGGCTAAACAACCTAAAGTAGCTTGCAGATGAAGTGAGGAAACTAAAATAAATAATTCAACAAAAAGACAAGACAATAACCAATCTTGAAAGGAGAGTTGAACACTTGGAGCAGTACACGAGGATGGAAAATGTCATTATCACGGGACTAAACATCAGCTCACGCTCATATGCCCAAGCAGGAATGTTGGAGAGGACGGACAGACAGAGGACCTGCAAACTCTGGAGGACCAAGTCAGGCACTATTTCATAGGAAAAGACATACAGGTGGATACAAAAAACATCTCAGTGCGTCATACGCTGCCACGTAGAGACAAAGCAAAGCCTGCAGTCTTTGTGAGCTTTGTAAACCGGAGACACAAAACGCAACTACTGAGACAAGGAAGAAAGTTGAAGGGATCTGCGGTGTATATCAACGAGCATCTGACCAAGAATATATCGGATATACAAACCCCGTTTTCCATATGAGTTGGGAAATTGTGTTAGATGTAAATATAAATGGAATACAATGATTTGCAAATCATTTCAACCCATATTCAGTTGAATATGCTACAAGGACAACATATATGATGTTCAAACTGATAAACTTTTTTTTTTGTGGAAATAATCATTAACTTTAGAATTTGATGTTAGCAACACATGACTAAGAAGTTGGGAAAGGTGGCAATAAATACTGATAAAGTTGAGGAATGCTCATCAAACACTTATTTGGAACATCCCACAGGTGTGCAGGCTAATTGGGAACATGTGGATGCCATGAGTGGGTATAAAAACAGCTTCCCAAAAAATGCTCAGTCTTTCACAAGAAAGGATAGGGCGAGGTACACTCCTTTGTCCACAACTGCGTGAGCAAATAGTCAAACAGTTTAAGAACAACGTTTCTCAAAGTGCAATTGCAAGAAATGTAGGTATTTCAACATCTACGGTCCATAATATCATCAAAAGGTTCAGAGAATCTGGAGAAATCACCCCACGTGAGCGGCATGGCCGGAAACCAACATTGAATGACAGTGACCTTCGATCCCTCAGACGGCACTGTATCAAAAACCGACATCAAACTCTAAAGGATATTACCACATGAGCTCAGGACCACTTCAGAAAACCACTGTCACTAAATAAGATTTTTCGCTAGATCTGGAAGTGCAAGTTAAAGCTCTACTATGCAAAGCGAAAGCCATTTAACAACAACATGCAGAAATGCCCCCGGCTTCTCTGGGCCCGAGATCATCTAAGATGGACTGATGCAAAGTGGAAAAGTGTTCTGTGGTCTGACGAGTCCACATTTCAAATTGTTTTTGGAAATATTCGACATCGTGTCATCCGGAACCATGGGGAAGGGAATCATCCAGACTGTTATCGACGCAAAGTTTAAAAGCCAGCATCTGTGATGGTATGGGGGTGCATTAGTGCCCAAGGCATGGGCAACTTACACATCTGTGATGGCACTATTAATGCTGAAAGGTACTTACAGGTTTTGGAACAACATATGCTGCCATCCAAGCACCGTCTTTTTCATGGACGCCCCTGCTTATTTCAGCAAGACAATGCCAAGCCACATTCAGCACGTGTTAAAACAGTGTGGCTTTGTAAAAAAAGAGTGCGGGTACTTTCCTGGCCCGCCTGCAGTCCAGACCTGTCTCCCATCGAAAATGTGTGGCGTATTATGAAGCGTAAAATACAACAGCGGAGACCCCGGACTGTTAAACGACTGGAGCGCTACATAAAACAAGAATGGGAAAGAATTCCACTTTCAAAGCTTCAACAATTAGTTTCCTCAGTTCCCAAACGTTTATTGAGTGTTGTTAAAAGAAAAGGTGATGTAACACAGTGGTGAACATGCCCTTTCCCAACTACTTTGGCATGTGTTGCAGCCATGAAATTCTAAGTTAATTATTATTTGCAAAAAAAAAAATTAAGTTTATGAGTTTGATCAAATATTTTGTCTCTGTAGTGCATTCAATTGAATATGGGTTGAAAAGGATTTGCAAATCAGTGTATTCCATTTATATTTACATCTAACACAATTTCCTAACTCATATGGAAACGGGGTTTGTAGAAGTACTGAGAATAATAATAGTAGTGAACTGTATAACAATTGCAATCACATCCAACTAAAATTGTATACCAATATCAATTACAACTGTAATCACAATCAGAATCAGAATTGTAATCTTTACAATGATATTACCAGAAACTGTGAGTACTACACAGATGAACAATTTAAATGTGTGAATGTGGACGATCCATCCATCCATCCATCCATTTCCTACCACTTGTCCCTTTTTGAGTAGCAGCAGGTGCTGGAGCCTATCTCAGCTACTATCGGGCGGAAGGCGGGTTACACCCTGGACAAGTTGCCACCTCATCGCAGGGTCAACACAGATAGACAGACAGTACTAAGACAATATATTTTATAACAGGATTGTACAGCAATAATTCATTTCCCCTCATCACGAAACCAAATAGAATAACAGTAGACTATGCCACACCAATAGATGACATTTTCACCAATCAACCGGAGAATCAAATAACAGCAGGACTACTACTCAATAACATAAGTGATCATGTAACTGTATTCAGCATTTTCAACAATTTCTTTGATAAGAAAAAAAAACTACAAAGCTCACTATAGATTTGTCAAACACAAAACACCAGAAACTATGGCAAAATTCAAGTCTGAGTTATGTGGTCAAACTGGGGTGTGTGTTGGGGGGTGGGGGGGTGTTAATACCTCCACAGACCCAGATGAGGCATGTTAAACTTTTCTTAAAATTTTCTTTAAACTGTATGATTTGAAAACATTACATTAAGGACATCACTGTTAAAGAGAAACTGTGGATCACAAGGAGAGTACTGAAGTCCTGCAAAAAGAAAACATATCTTTACAGAAAACATTTAAAGCACAGAGCCAAAGAAACTGAACACAAATATAAAACATACAAAAATAAGTTACTAAAAATAATACAGCACAGCAAAAGAACACATTTCTGTAACATATTAGAACAACATAAAATAGCATCCAGGGTACATGGAAAAAATATGACCAGTAAGGAACATCCAAACTATTTCATAGAAAACAATCGAACTATAAATAACCTCAAGGAAATAACGGATGCATTTAAAACCTTCTTTGTAAATGTTGGACCTAATTTAGCAAATGTAATTGTACAATCAGAAAACAGTGTAAAATTGAATGAAAAAAACATTCAAAACAACTAATAATCCTTTTTCATTTCTCCTGTTCATGAAAGTGAAATCACAGAAATTTTAAATTCTCTAAAAAACAAGAAGTCAACAGACTGCTGTGATTTAAAAATATAATAATAATAACAGATTTTATTTGTAAAAAAAAAAATCACTTTACGTTGAGCAAACAACCTCAAAGTGCCACATTGTAAAAATAATAGTAATAATAATACTAACAAAAAGATAATAAAAATAAATAAAATATAAAACTAGAAACAGCCCAATAGCTAGAACCAGCATGGATGTCTACAAAAAGGCTTTTTTAAAAAGATAGGTTTTTAAGCCTTTTTTAAAAGCATCCACAGTCTGACGTGCCCTCAGGTGGTCAGGGAGAGCGTTCCACAGACTGGGAGCAGCAGAGCAGAAAGCCTGGTCTCCCATAGTTCTTAGCTTTGTCTGTGGAGATTGGAGGAGGTTAGCCTGTTTGGATCGAATGTGTAATGTGGAGGATTTTGGGGTGAGCAGTTCTTTGAGGTAGAGGGGGGCATTTCCATGGAGGCACTGGTGAGTTAGGAGGGAGATTTTGAATTCAATCCTGAGTGGAACAGGAAGCCAGTGAAGGGATTTGAGAGTTGGTGTGATGTGGTCATGTTACTACTGCACTCGCATCAGGATCCTCGCAGCACTATTTTGTATGTACTGCAGCTTCTGAATGTTTTTGCTGGGGATCCCGACAAGAAGTGCGTTGCAGTAGTCGAGCCTGAAGGAGACAAAGGCGTGGACGAGCCTCTCGGCATCAGAGAGAGTGAGTGAGGGGCGGAGTTTCGCAATGTTCCTGAGGTGGTAGAAGGAGGTCTTGCACAGTTGTTTTATTTGAGCCTCAAATGTCAGGTGAGGGTCCACTTTAACACCCAGATTAGTGACTGAGGATGAGAGGTGAATGTCGTGGCCGGAGAAGGTGATGCTTGTGATGGTGTACGACTGAGTCTGATGTGGGGTGCCGACTAGAATGGCTTCAGTTTTGGAGCCGTTTAGTTGAAGAAAATTGTGTTTCATCCACGCCTTTATCTCCTCCAGGCAGTTGGTAAGTGTGGATGATGGCAGGGCTGCAGAGGGCGTTGGATTTGTTTTCAGTTAGAGTTGAGTGTGATCGGCATAGCAGTGGAATGATATTCCGTGCTGGCTGGTGACACGGCCAAGGAGGAGGATGTAGAGTGTGAAAAGGGTGGGGACGAGGACTGATCCTTGAGGGACACCACAGGTGACAGAGAGTGTGTCCGAATTTTCCTCTCCCAGAGAGACGAACTCTGTTCTATCGGTGAGGTAGGATGTGAACCAGTTTAGGGCAGTGTCAGAGAGTCCGATGGTGGAGTGTAGGCGGTGTAGGAGGATGAGGTGATCAACAGCGTCGAATGCTGCAGTGAGGTCAAGGAAGATGAGAAGAGATGGTAAGCCAGCATCAGCAGTCATCAGCAGGTCATTGGTGACCCTGACCAGAGCAGTCTCCGTGCTGTGGCCGGGGCGGAAACCAGTCTGGAATTTTTCATAAATGTAGTTGGTTTTAAGATGATCATGAAGTTGCGCAGCAACTACCTTTTCCAGCACCTTTGAGAGGAATGGAAGATTGGAGATCGGTCGGTAGTTGGCCAGCACTTCTGGGTCTAGACTGGGCTTTTTGAGGAGTGGTTTGATGACTGCAGTTTTCAGGACACTGGGGACCTGACCAGCCTGGAGGGAGAGGTTAATGATTTTGGTGATCAAAGGACTTATGGCAGGGGTGTGCGTTTTTACCAGGGCTGAGGGAAAGGGGTCCAGGATACAGGTGGAGGGTTTCATCTTCCTCATGATGCCCTCAACCTATCTCTGTGTGATGTCTGTGAAGCAGCAAAGAGGCTGAGTGGTCCTAGGCTGAGGGTTGACAGTTGGGACTAGGCGAGCAGGGGGGGGACGGATGCTTTCTACCTTAGTCCTGAAGAAAGAGATGAAATTGTTGCATTGCTTCTGTGTGGTGTCCAAGTGTAGGTGAGTTTGTGGTTTGAGGAGATGAACTTCTTTATCAGACCAGTTTGTTTACTTCTTTATCAAACCAGTTTGTTTACTTTTGCACCAGACAGTTATGTGTACTTTTGTCCCTGACGGTTTTGTTTACTATTGTACTCGACGGTTTTGTTTACTTTTCTACCTGACGGTTTTGTTTACTTCTATACCTGACGGTTTTGTTTACTTCTATACTTGACAGTTTCGTTCACTACTTTACCTGACGGTTTTGATAACTTCTGTACCTGACGGTTTTATTCACTTCTTTACCTGATGGTTTTGTTTACTGCTGTACCTGACAGTTGTGTTTATATTTGTATCTGAAAGCTTTGTCTACAAAACCTAAAACCAGTGAAGTTGGCACGTTGTGTAAATCGTAAATATAAACAGAATTTATCCATCCATCAATTTTCTACTGCTTATTCCCTTTAGGGTCACGGGGGTGCCGGTACCTATCTCAGCTACAATCGGGCAGAAGGCGTGTACACCCTGGACAATTCACCATCTCATCGCAGGGCCAACGCAGATAGACAGACAACACTCACACTCACATTCACACACTAGGGCCAACTTAGTGTTGCCAATCAACTTATCCCCAGGTGCATGTCTTTGGAGGTGGGAGGAAGCGGGAGTACCCGGTGGGAACCCACGCAGTCACAGGGAGGACATGCAAACTCCACGCAGAAAGATCCCGAGCCCGGGATTGAACCCAGGAATACTCAGGACCTTCGTATTGTGAGGCAGACGCACTAACCCATCTACCACCGTGCTGCCCAAACAGAATACAATGATTTGGAAATCATTTAAAACTTATATTCAGTTGAATACACTGCAAAGACATTTTTTATAGTTAATATTTTAAGATATTTAATGTTTGAACTGAGAATTTTTTTATTTCTTTAAATAATCATTAACTTAGAATACAATGGCAGCAACACATCACAAAGAAGTTGGCGCAGGGGCATTTTTACCACTCTGTTACATGGTCTTTCTTTTTAACAAAACTCAGCAATCATTTGGGAACTGAGGAGACCAATATTTGAAGCTTTCCGAGGGAATTATTTCCCATTCTTGCTTGATGTACAGCCTAAGTTTTTCCACAGTCCGGGGTCTCAGTTCTCGTAATTTGCGTTTCATAATGTGCCACAAATTTGCAATGGCAGATGGGTCTGGACTACAAGCAGGACAGTCTCGTACTTGCACTGTTCTAACACTTGCATAATGTAGTTTGGCATTGTCTTGCTTAAATAAGCAAGGGCGATGCTTGGATGGCAAACTATGTTACCCCAAAACTTTTATGTACCTTTCAGCATGAATGGTGCCTTCACAGATGTGTAAGTTACCCATCGCTTGGACCCTAATACACCCCCATATCATCACAGATGCTGGTTTTTGAACTTTGTGCCTATAACAGTCTTGATGATTCTATTTCTCTTTGGTCAGAGGACACAACGTCCGCAGTCACAAAAATAATTTGAAATGTGGTCTCATATAACACTTTTCCACTTTGCATCAGTCCATGCCAGCGGCATTTCTGGGTGTTGTTGATAATTGGCTTTGCATAGTGGAGTTTTAACTTGCACCTAGGGACGGCGTGGCGCAGTGGAAGAGTGGCCGTGCGCAACCCGAGGGTCCCTGGTTCAATCCCCACCTAGTACCAACCTCGTCACGTCCGTTGTGTCCTTGAGCAAGACACTTCACCCTTGCTCCTGATGGGTGATAGTTAGTGCCTTGCATGGCAGCTCCGTCCATCAGTGTGTGAATGGGTAAATGTGGAAGTAGTGTCAAAGCGCTTTGAGTACCTTGACGGTAGAAAAGCGCTATACAAGTACAGCCCATTTATCATTTACTTACAGATGTAGCGACCAACTGTAGCTACCGACAGTGGTTTTCTGAAGTGTTCCTGACCCCAATGTGGTGATATCCTTTACACACTGATGTCTGTTTTGATGCAGTACTGCCTGAGGGTTCAATTCTCATTTACATTGTTGCTTAGGTGCAGTAATTTTCCAGATTCTCTGAACCTTTTAAAGATATTACAGACCGTAGATGGTGAAATCCCTAAATTCCTTGCTATTGCTCGTTGATAAATGTTGTTCTTAAACTGACAATTTGCTCACGCATTTTTTCACAAAGTGGTGACCCTTGTTTACTTATGTACCTTACAGTTTTGTTTACTTCTGTATCTGATAGTTTTGTTTAGGTCTGTATGTGACAGTTTTGTTTACTTATGTATTTGACGATTTTGTATCTGACGGTTTTGTTTACTTCTGTACCTGATGGTTTTGTTCATCTCTGTACCTTACGGTTTTGTTCACTTCTGTACCTGACGGTGTTGTTTACTTCAGTGCCTGACGGCTTTGTTTACTTCTGTATCTGAAGGTTATAAGTTATAACTGTTGCCTTTCTCAGAGGTTGTCTTTAGTTCTTTTGTTAGATGAAGAATTCAGCATAGCTAAATGTTTTTCTAAAGAAGATTGGAGATTATATTTGACTTCTCTTATACTTCTTCTAAGGTTTCTATTTTTTTCTTATGTTAAAACACCTCTTAAAATCGGATTCGATTCTACAAAACCTACTTTTCTTACTTGTTGGTATTTTCTTACAAGTGGGTACCTGTTTTTGTGTATTTGGGATCCCCAGCAGTTTTGAAAAAGTCAAATTAGGTCATGGTGGAGATATGTAGTTATGTCAAAAAATATTTCTATGAATGGGTTAGTTTATGGGTCAAACTCTTCTGGGAAAAGAGTTAAGGTCCGATGCATCAAAGTCAAGGCCGGCCCACAAAATTAATTATCTATGGTCCCCGGGATTATATTTGATTAGTATTATATGTGGAAATACTGTCAAAGCGCTATGGGCTCCTTAAAAAGGGGTAGAAAAGCGCTATACAAGTACAACCCATTTACCATTTACCATAACCGGCCCGCAGGCCACAGCCGCCTGCTGCTCTTGTGCACGCACCAATACTCTATTCTCTACAATGCAACATTAGCCCGCAAACTCACTGCAGCATTGCAAGTGGGCTTTGGCTTCATTAGTCATCAACATTCAGGGCAGATGTCAAATTTCAGCAACCTCCCCGCCCCAATAATGGCTAAACGGAAATTAGACGGTAAGAACATTTGGTTTCAAGCAATGTGGCAGAGTACATGTTCACAGAAGTAAACCTGTGTGGAGAAAGTGTGGCTGTAAAGAAAAAATATAATCTAAGAAGACACTAGAAAAAACGTCTAACAAACAAAGACAAAGACAAGAATATGGACACGGAACAAAGGCTACAGAAGGTGGAATAATAAAAAAAAGGTCTTAAGTCCCCGCAGACTTTGTTCACAAAAGCCACATCACAAAGCTATAGTATCGTTTTGATAATTGACACCATGTTTAATTATAATTGTAATATTTGAATGATGATTAATAAATGTTGTGGGGAGGGACGTGGTTCACGCGTTCCCTGCGGGCGGGGTGTGTGCAGGGGCCGGCCATGAAGCAGCAGACAGGTGAGTAGATATCTCAGCTGGAACAAGTTATCTAATCACCTGTGCCCTTTATCAGCAGGACTTTCCCCTCGAGCAGTCCCGTAATGAAACCTTGCGCGAGGCCTGGGACCAGGTGGATTATATTGAAGGTCAGCCGGTGCGCCAGGGGAAAGCGCGGGTATTCCCCCATTTTTCAATTATTTGGGATAGATTATAGCGAGTCGGCCGTGACACACAAACTGGGGAAGAACAAATCCAGTTGTTGGTGCCAAAACGCCACCGGGAAATGGTTTTCCAGTCGGCACATGTTAATCCCATGTCTGGACATTTAGGGTATGATAAGACACTTAATCGGGTCATGGTCCGATTGTATTGGCCAGGCCTCCGGGCAGGCAGCGCACCAGCTGCCAGCTGGTGAATCCAGCAGCCACCCCAAGGGCGCCTTTGCGCCGATTACCGCTCATGGAGGTCCCATTCGAGAGAATTGGGATGGACCTCATCGGACCATTTCACTCGAGCACACGGGGATACCGGTTTGTGTTAGTCCTGGTGGATTACACGACACGGTATCCCGAAGCAGTGCCCTTGCGCTCTATCTCTGCCAAGAGTGTTGCGCGGGCGCTGTTTCAAGTCTTCTCCCAAGTTGGAATCCCGAAAGAGATCCAGACTGACCAGGGCACGTCCTTTATGTCGCGCACCATAAAAGAACTATACGGGTTATTGGGAATTAAAGCAATCCGCACCAGCGTCTACCATCCACAAACAGATGGGCTGGTGGAGATACTAAATAAAACGCTGAAAACCATGATACGTACATTTATGCACGAGGACAAATCGAATTAGGATAAATGGTTGGACCCCTAATGTTTGCGATGCAGGAGGTACCCCAGGCCTCAGTTGGTTTTGCACCGTTACTCGGAGGCCTCGCAGAGTGCTGTACGTCATCAAAGAAAGCTGGGAGGAGGGTCCAAGCTCCAGCAAAAATGAAATACAATTCAATGGCTGAGTTACAGCAGCGCTACTCGGACGTGTTCTCCTTGCGACCTGGTCGCACAAATCTCATCCGACATCATATTGAGACCAGCCTTGGGGGTACGGTGCGGTCTCGGCCATATCGGCTTCCCGAACACAAGCCCAAAGTAGTTTGGGAGGAATTAAAAACCATGCTTGAGATGGGGGTGATAGAAGAATCTCACAGCGCGTGGTGCAGTCCCATTGTTCTGGTAGGGAAGAAGGATGGGACTGTGCGGTTCTGTGTGGATTACCGCAGGGTGAATGAACAATCACGTTTTGACGCATACCCCGGGTCGACGAGCTCATGGATCGGCTGGCCCCTGTTAATTTTTTCAAGACACTGGATTTGACCAAGGGTTACTTGCAGATTCCCTTGTCACCAGAGTCCCCAGATAAAACAGCCTTCTCCACTCTGGACGGTTTGTTCCAATTTGTGACATTTCCGTTCGGCTTGTTCGGCGCGCCTGTCACGTTCCAGCGTCTCATGGACCACGTGCTGCGGCCCCACGCTGCATACGCGGTTGCCTACCTGGATGATGTCATCATCCAGAGTAGCAACTGGGAACAACACATGCGGTGAGTGGGGGCGGTGCTCGAGTCCATGAGGCGGGCGGGGCTCACTGCTAACCCGGTGAAGTGCGCGGTTGGCCGGAGGGAGGTACAGTATCTGGGGTACCAATTGGGAGGGGACAGGTGCGGCCACAGGTAGACAAAACAGCAGCATTCGCGGCCTGTCCACCCCCCAAGACAAAAAAAGAGGTGAGGCAGTTTTTGGGACTGGCGGGATATAACCGCCGGTTCATTCCGCAGTTCGCGGACTTGACCGGCCCATTGACTGACCTCACACGAAAGGGTGCTCCAGAACTGGTGCAGTGGACGGAGAAGTGCCAGCGGGGATTTGTGAAGGTAAAAACAGCACTCTGCGAGGAGCCGGTGCTGCACATGCCTAATTTTGGCATCCCTTTTTGTCTGTAGGCGGACGCATCTGGCCGGGACTGGGGGCGGTGCTGTCCCAGCGGGTGGAAGGCGTCGACCGCCCTGTACTATACCTCAGCCGGAAACTCTCGGACCGGGAGGTAAGGTACAGCACAATGGAGAGGGCGTACCTTGCCATCCGGTGGGCGGTCGGAGCCCTCCACTACTACCTGTTGGGGCGCGCCTTCGGTCTCTGCTCAGACACTAACCGCTCAAGTGGCTCCACCCCATTAAGGACGCCAAGGCACGGATCACCCGGTGGTACCTTGCACTGAAACCCTAAAACTTCCGGGTGGTCCACAGGCCGGGTACGCAGATGGCCGTAGCAGACTTTCTCTCTCGCCCCTCTACGGCGGGGGGAGGAGAGTAGGCGCGGCCGATGAGTCGGGCGGTGTAGGCATGTGGAGAGAGGCGTGGTTCACGCGTTCTCTGCGGGCGGGGTGAGTGCAGGGGCCGGCCATGAAGCAGCAGACAGGTGAGTAGATATCTCAGCTGGAACGAGTTATCTAATCACCTGTTCCCTTTATCAGCAGTGTCGGAGACCATGAGAGGGGGCTGGCTGGAGAACGAGAAGTGAGTCTGCCGAAATGAGCTGAAAAGCCAAAGAGACTTTGCACCATTGTGGTCATCATTAAACATATCGTAAACAGCTGCGCAAGGGTCTGGTGCTTCCCTGTGGTCACAACAAGAACCCGAAACAGAGACATTCTACAAATGTGTTGTTGCATTCTGCGGATTTCACCATTGTGGCAGTTTGTGGAAACAATCGGTTGCTTTTTCAAACATTTTTAATAAACTGCTATCGTTAGAATGCTAAAAAGGAAGTGCTTAAAGTTTAATGGCTTTGTAAAAACACAGACAAATTCTAAGTTCATTGTGTTCTTCATGGTGTTTTTGAAACTGCACCTATTTTTCCCTCAGTTTTCACTTTACGTCAAGTGTTTTGCCAAGAGAATAATTTGCAGTGCGTACATTTTCCAGAATGTAATTGTCCTATTTTTGGCCAAAGTGAGACAAAGAAAAGACTCTCAAATTGTCTTTATTTTTAAGTTATTATTCCATGATTTTACCAGTCATACCCGGGTGGGAATAGATTTTCCTTCATGTGGCCCTTGAGCTAAAATTTGTTTGACACCCGGGTTTAGGTCCATCTGGCCCAGCCCTGCATTGGTGTTAGCGGCAGTGCTAGCACACTTCTGTGTTTAATAAAGTGTTACAGTAAGCCTTATGATGGCATTGTGTTTATATGTATGTACACGTGTACCTTGTTGGAGTGTTAATCATGAAATGTTGATATTTAAAAACATTTAATATTGCTACAAAATGTTTTTGTGCTACAAAGAATGTTCTGTGCTATTTTTTAATCCAAGGGACATAGAGTAAGGGAACAGCACAGTAACTATAGAGCTCAAACAAGCCCATATTTGTTTTTTGGCTGATACCATACACAGTATCAGTAAGCACATTGTGGCAAAGAGGACAGTTTCTGCAGTCAGCTGTGTGTACTTCAACATAAACAGCGTAAGTCGTAATGATTTAAGACAATGGCCTCAGACCCTATTTATAATAGTGTTTTCTATTAAATGTACAGTATGTGTAATTTGGACTATCTTTAATGCTGATTGTATTCGTACAAAGTGCTAATAAACAAATTGTCTGTATTGAAAAAATATCTACAGTGCAGGAATGAAAAAAAAAAACATTTGCTGCTCAAAAATCCCCAATAACTTTTGGCACTATACTCCACGTCTTCACAAGAAACCTGCTTACCTACTCCCACCCAGACTGAAGAACAGCATCCCTTAAATAGTCCTAGCCCCTCCCTTGGGGATACCACTGACAAGGGAAAACTTGTCCCCTTAATGTACACATCTCGATAATAATAAATAATATCTCATGCTGAACATGATCCAAAGGGAGTTCAGTCCATCAGGAAACAATTATTGGATGTAAAATGTCACCAGTACTAATAACTAGGTTTGTGTTCTTTATGGCTACCATTGTTTGACTGTCTACACTTGATTCAACCTTTTCGAACATTCCGCACTACAAAATAACCCAAGCATGTGCGATTCCTGCTGATATCGTATCGGATTGGATCATTATCGTATTGCCCAATACTCAATGCTCCAATATCGGTATTGGATCGGAAGTGTAAAAGTGGTATTTTGGTTACACAACGAACATACTTAGTAGAAGGTTATCCTGGTTCCTGGTGGCAACTTTTTGTGTCTCAGCTCACCTGGGTTGGGGGGTTAGGGTTACCCTACCATGTGCTGCTAGTGGGCTGGGCTGGACTAGACTAGACTGGACTGGACTGGACTGGTTAGTGGCGTCTGCCCTTTCAATAAAATAATTCAGTCCAGCTCCATATTTCAGGTGTGTAGTGGCGTGTGGGAAATATCTATCTTGGCATCCACCATGGACTGGACCAGACTAGACTAGACTGGGCCGGACTGGTTAGTGGCGTTATTCCTCTCAATTAACTCATGCAGTTCAGCTCCATATTTCAGGTGTGTAATGGAGAGTGGGAAACATCCATTTTGGCATGCACCATGGACAAGACGGGACTGGACTGGTTAGTGGCGTCTGCCCTCTCAATAAACTAATGCAGTCCAGCTGAAAATTTCAGGTGTGTAATGTCGAGTGGGAAACACCCATCTTGGCGTCCACCATGGACTACACCGGACTAGACAGGACTAGTTAATGGCGTCTGCCCTCTCAATAAAGTAATGCAGCCCAGCTCCATATTTCAAGTGTACATTGGCGAGTGGGAAACATCCATCTTGGTGTGCACAATGGACTGGACCAGACTGGACTGGTTAGTGGCATCTGCCCGCTCAATAAACTAATGCAGTCTAGCTTCATATTTCAAGTGTGTAATGGCGAGTGGGAAACATCCATTTTGGAGTCCACCATGGACTGGACTGGACACGACTGGTTAGTGGTGTCAGCCCTCTCAATGAACTAATGCTGTCCAGCTCCATATTTCAAGTGTGTAATGGCGAGTGGGAAACACCCATCTTGGCATCCAACATGGACTGGACTGGACTGGTTAGTGGCGTTAGCCCTCTCAATAAACTAATGCAGTCCAGCTCCATATTTCAGGTGTGTAATGGCGAGTGTGAAACATCCATCTTAGCGTGAGCCATGGACTGGATCGGACCAGACTGGACTGCACTGGTTAGTGGTGTTAGCCCTCTCAATAAACTAATGCAGTCCAGCTCCATATTTCAGGTGTGTAATGGTGGGTGGGAAACATCCATCTTGGCATCCACCATGACATGGCTCAATTTCATTAGTGAACAAAAGTTGAAAGAGGGTCCACCCAATTAGATGCAATGCTTGATTTATGATACCACTTGGGGGCCATTTTGCACCATAAATCCAGGCGGTGGCACATGTACTTTCTTTTAGCATTTTTCGTTAACATCCATGTATGCAAAGAGCAGCTTTTTAATCAAGCAAAGTCAACAGCTTAATAAATCTCTTGAAATGTCCTCCACATGTTGGCCCGCTTTAGAGGGTGCCATCAATAAATCATCTTTAGGCTTCTGCTCGGGAGGCAAAATGTACGCTTTGATGTTGAGAGAAAACCATGAAGTCAACTGACTGCAGCCTCAAGATTCAGGAAGAGTTTCACTAACAGATCTTGGACGCACTTGACTGCTGTAAGAACGCAACATGTCCAGCAGATGGCAGCGTGGCAAAAAAAGCAACTTGGAAATGATCTTTAATGGCATATGGTGATTCAGTTCTAGCCCTTGGATGGTATTTGTCAGGGTCACTAGTGCGCTGTCTATCCCTGCTCCGCCTCACCTTGAACTAGTTGCCAGTCCATCACAGCACACATATACATGTAGATATACATGAAAACACATAGACCAAGGTATGTACACATACATATACATGTATAAATATATTTATAGACACATAGACCAAGGTTCAAACCCCGTTTCCATATGAGTTGGAAATTGTGTTAGATGTAAATATCAAAGGAATACAATGATTTGCAAATCATTTTCAAACCATATTCAGTTGAATATGCTACAAAGACAACACATTTGATGTTCAAACTGATAAACATTTTTTTTTTTGCAAATAATCATTAAATTTAGAATTTGATGCCAGCAACATGTGACAAAGAAGTTGGGAAAGGTGGCAATAAATACTGATAAAGTTGAGGAATGCTTATCAAACACTTTTTTAGAACATCCCACAGGTGTGCAAGATAATTGGGAACAGGTGGGTGCCATGATTGGGTATAAAAACAGCTTCCCAAAAAATGCTCAGTCTTTCACAAGATAAGATGGGGCGAGGTACACCCCTGTGTCCACAACTGCATGAGCAAATAGTCAAACAGTTTAAGAACAACGTTTCTCAAAGTGCAAGTGCAAAAAATTTTGGGATTTCAACATCTACAGTGCATAATATCATCAAAAGTTTCAGAGAATCTCGAGATATCGTTCCAGCAGGGCCGGAAACCAACATTGGATGACCGTGACCTTCGATCTCTCAGACGGCACTGTATCAAAAATCGACATCAAACTCTAAAGGATATCACCACATGGGCTCAGGAACACTTCAGGAAATCACTGTCACTAAATACAGTTTGTCAGTACATCTGTAAGTGCAAGTTAAAGCTCTACTATGCAAAGCGAAAGCCATTTATCAACAACATCCAGAAACGCTGCCGGCTTTTCTGAGCCCGAGATCATCTAAGATGGACTGATGCAAAGTGGAAAAGTGTTCTGTGGTCTGACGAGTCCCCATTTCAAATTGTTTTTGGAAATATTCGACATTGTGTCATCCGTACCAAAGGGGAAGCGAACCATCCACAGTTATCCACGCAAAGTTCAAAAGCCAGCATCTGTGATGGTATGGGGGTGCATTAGTGCCAAAGGCATGGGTAACTTACACATCTGTGAAGGCACCACTAATGCTGAAAAGTACATACAGGTTTTGGAACAACATATGCTGCCATTTAAGCTCCGTCTTTTTCATGGACGCCCCTGCTTATTTCAGCAAGACAATGCCAAGCCACATTCAGCACGTGTTACAACAGTGTGGCTTTGTAAAAAAAAAAAGAGTGCGACTACTTTCCTGGCACGCCTGCAGTCCAGACCTGTCTCCCATCGAAAATGTGTGGCGCATTATGAAGCGTAAAATATGACAGTGGAGACCTCGGACTGTTGAACGACCTGAAGCTCTACATAAAATAAGAATGGGAAAGAATTCCACTTTCAAAGCTTCAGCAATTAGATTCCTTAGTTCCCAAACGTTTATTGAGTGTTGTTGAAAGAAAAGGTGATGTAATACAGTGGTGAACATGCCCTTTCCCCACTACTTTGGCACGTGTTGCAGCCATGAAATTCTAAGTTAAATATTATTTGCAAAAAAAAATAAAGTTTATGAGTTTGAATATCAAATAGCTTGTCTTGGCAGTGCATTCAATTGAATATGGGTTGAAAAGGATTTGCAAATCAGTGTATTCTGTTTTTATTAACACAATTTCCCAACTCAAATGGAAACGGGATTTGTATATACATGTAGCTGTACATATAGACACATAGAACAAGGTTATGTTGACATGGTTTCCTGCAGCGCTTTGTTGTTAAGGTGGCCAGTCTTAAAAAAAAATATATATATATTTTTTTGTCTTGTCCAGCTTCTCAGGCAAATCATATAGTTGATGTAGATGCCCATATCGGGTGTTCAGAGTTACTTTACAAAAGAGAACTGTAGGATACTTTTCTTGTTGCCTGATTCTTATTTGACTTTATTAAATGTATTTATATTATCATTTGGCGCTAAACTAAAGTCTTAACAAGCTGCTACGCTTCGTACTGCCACTGTCAGCGCTTCTTTGCAGCACCCAGCATTGTCCCACCCACACGACCATCTGATTGATTACATGCAGAACAGTAACAGCCAATCAGCAATGCATATTCAGAGTGCATGTAACAGCCAATAAGCAGTGCCTATTCAGAGCGGTAACAGCCAATCAGCAGTGAGTATTCAGAGCACATGGAGTCAGTGTTCACGGCACAGGCAGAAAGGTCCAGAAACTTTGGACTTTTCAGCAAATGGCTCACTTATGAAGATGGAATAATGTTTTGCACGCCTTGAAAACGGGCTAAGAAAGAGAACACCTGTATGACCGGATGCACTGATTTTCAAAGATCCAGCCTCACCAGGCACCAAGAAACATCATGTTACATCTTTCCTGCTTGTCGGCTACCAGACCGTGGTTGAGCAAAACAAGGGAGATGTTCCCTCCAAGTATGATGTATTGTCGGGAATAACACCCTCCACTTTAATCCCTACAGTTTCGCTCTTGGGTCACAATAACAAGGCCGTCGATTCGTTACAACTCTTTATTTATGTTTTCCCAAAGCCAACTGGACATACATTATGCTACTAACGCTCCTACCACGCGCCGCGCTCCCCGGAGCTGATTCAATTGGTCGCTGCAAAGTCCCTTCTTCTTCTTCTCGCTGCTCTCGCTAATTTCTCATGCAGTGCGCCACTTTTGCCACCATCGGTCATTATGACACCGGATGAATGAAGGAAGCATTCGTAAGGTAAAGATGTGATTAGAGTTGACAACATTGCACTCGCATGTCATCATCATGCCAAATGCAAATTGTACAAACACCGGCAGGCACAAAGCAGCGACACTTAACATCCCCTTTTAGGGGTGGGTGTTAAGTGAGTGACTTGTTTTCCATGATATAAATACTGTTGAATACAATTAAATTGTGTTTGCCAACTGCATGCTCTCATCCAGGGGTGTCAAACTCATTTTACCTCAGGGTCCTTTGGACACGCGGGTCGGACTATTAAAATCCATCCATCCATCCATTTTCTACCGCTTATTCCCTTTCGGGGTCGCGGGGGGCGCTGGCGCCTATCTCAGCTACAATCGGGCGGAAGGCAGGGTACACCCTGGACAAGTCGCCACCTCATCGCGGGGCCAACACAGATAGACAGACAACATTCACACTCACATTCACACACTAGGGCCAATTTAGTGTTGCCAATCAACCTATCCCGAGGTGCATGTCTTTGGAAGTGGGAGGAAGCCGGATTACCCGGAGGGAACCCACGCATTCACGGGGAGAACATGCAAACTCCACACAGAAAGATTAAAACAAAAAAATAAAGACAACTTCAGATTGTTTTCTTTGTCTTACTTTGGCCAAAAATGGACCAAACACATTCCGAAAATTTTAAAATAAAAATATAGAGAAAAATGCTGGGAGCGGTAAAGTTTAGATCAATGAAAGAAAGAAGAAAGTGAATGAATGTTTATAACTGAATAAACTTACATATGCATAAAAAATTATTTTCTTTTGTATAATTTTTTTAATGATTTAAGAAACCTTTATGACAACCTTTTTCCAAAACACAATTGAGAATGTGAGATATAACAGGGTAATGCATACATTTATCATTTGTCTTCAAAACGGTTCCAAAAAAGTGGGGCCCCAAAAATGTACTGTGCTACCTAGGCGTGTAACGGTACACAAAAATTTTGGTTCGGTACGTACATCGGTTTAGAGGTCACGGTTCGGTTCATTTTCGGTACAGTAAGAAAACAAACAAATATAATTTTTTGGGTTATTTATGTACCAAATTTGTAAACAATGGCTTTATCCTTTTAACATTGGGAACGCTATAATAATTCTGCCCACGTTAAACCACATTAAACTGCCTCAAGTTGTTTCTTTGATTAGGTAAAATGACAAAACCTTTCTTCTACATATAAAAAGTGCAACATTAAACAGTTTCAAGTCAACTCATCATGCTTGTTTTATTACAGCATTTGGGAAGCCTGTAGTTGACTTTTATTATGTAAATGTTATATTTTTGTCAACATGTGATAGCAGGCACCCTGCCATTCAAAACTAGGCTGCTACATTACGTATGATTAATGTAACTATAGCTGAAAAATAGTACAATAGCAATAGGAGAGACTATTCATCCCTGAAATCTATGGAGTTCATGTTAGTTCATGTGAAATAACAGACAGACAGGGTTTTGCTGCCCCCACACACACACGCACGCACACACACACACACGCACACACAGCAAAATGAGCTAACGTAACGCTAAAAGCTAATTAGCCTTCACATCACCTCAAGC